>NW_010098879.1:0-10401 GCF_000699245.1 Pterocles gutturalis
ATTTTTTTATATATTTATTCCCTTTTTTGTATCTTTGGTGTTTCAAAGTGTATCAGTCTGTTACTGTTGGCTTTCAGGCGTTACTTTTTTCTTGGCTCGGTTATCTGAACTCAAACATTACTTGACTATGCAGTCGGTATTGTCTGGTTGTAAACTGCATTGACTTTCAGGAAATAAGCACTGGAATTCTGTTCAGATACTATATGAAAAGACTGCTGATGAGCCTGCTTTATCTGAAGCCTATCACCATTTTTAGTGAACTTTTGTAATAGGTAATATAAACAAAGAAGAATAATATCAGTTTAATAAAATATTACAATAGAATATCAAACTAAGGCATAGGATCAGAGTAAAGCTAAAAATGGTTCCCACATAAGCTCCTTTATCGAGTAGATGTGTTTCCCGCCCATACATACAGTTGATACTATCAGCTGCTTTGTTGACCGAGCAAACCTACACCAGCACTGTGTTGCTGAACACACTTTATATATGGACTACCTCAGAATGCATGCATCATACATGCATCATACATGTTGTTATTTGGATAAAAGCCTTGGTGGATCTTTATGATGACCCTTTCAGTCTCATCTGTAATTGACCAGAAGAAACCACAAGGAACACGGCAAAGCCAGAAGTGCCAGGAGCCACCGTAACGTGCTGTGCTTACCTTGTGCAGTGCACGGATGAACTCTTGTGCTGGGAGAGGGTTGGCTTGGCAGGCTGATGTCCACTCCTCTGTTCTGTAAAGTTTCTGGGTCTGGAAATAGTCAAGGTTTGATGCATTCTTCACTAGTGTGAAGGGGAGAGACAGGTGGACCTTCAGATTCTTGTCTACCTTTATTTATCGGCTTCATGTTTTTCACAGTGATAGGGTCTTTCTAAGTCTCGTTTATTTCATTGAAATTTGCATAGCATGCTTGTTAGAATTCCAGTCAGAAACTCCGTAATGTGAAAGGGTATTTTTTCGTCAATGATATCTAGGCCTTGAGAGTCCTGGTCTTCCAGCGTGAAGACTAGGATCTATTCTTGTTGCTTTGTTACATGATGAAAACAATAAATGCTGCTATCAAAGCTCGCATGCCTAATCGTAAATTTCTCAGTCTGTGTTTGAAGACTGAAAAGGAAAAAAAAAAAGTTTTTTTCAAAGTTCTTTGTGCCTAGAAATCTCACTGTAAGTATTGCACACTGCTTGTATTCAACACTTTGAATAATTCATGTGTGCCATTTCACACAACTGCATAAAGACTTGTCAGCATTTAGGCATCAATTTTGGGAACTTGGCATTGAAAAATTGTTCCTAAATGTTTTTAAGTTAGCAGCCTATGTAAAAGGAGTAGGATTACTCTGACTCTCTTGATACATAACTAGAAAAAGTTCTTCCAGAATGTGGCCATAATTGGACAACATTTGCTGTTCATTGTCAGATGGGCCACAGCTTCGAGAATTACCTGGGTTATATATCCTATATACCTACCCATAATACTCAAATTACTAGAAAAGCTGTTTTCCACATGAGGCTTGGCTCTAGTGATCTGCATTTGTGACCTACAGGGATAGTTATTTGCTTTGCAAAAGGAACCTTCCGAGTAGGAATTATACTAGTACTGGTGCAACTTCATGGCACCAGGATTGTTCTAAAACCAGGTGCACATCAGCTGCATAAAATGTAGACATGCATAAAGCTGCATTACAGGGAAACTGTAGTTCCGCCCCCCCCATCAAGCTGCAGAGTTGTTACATCCTGTGTTTTTTGTAGTTCTTTCTTTAAAGCTTTGTGTGTAACATTCTCATTTTTCTCCTCTCCACTCTCTTTTTTTTTTTTTTTTTTTTTTTCAGCAAACTTTCATTGACCCTGTTATTTCAACTGAAACCAGCATGTCTTTTCTCTTACTGTGTAAGCTATGCTCATACGCTTTGGTGATGAAGCCAGAAGTGGTAATCACATGGCTATTAGTATAGGATCCATGACTTACATTGTTGTCTGACTGTCTTTGTGTCAGCGAAACCAAAGTGACTGTGCATTAACAGTACCTACCAGGCGTCTGTTTTTCAGCATCATCAGCTCTTTCTCAAGAGGACCAAATGACAAGCTTGCCTCCTGCAAGGTTGCCATTCCAACATGAAGAAGGCACAAAATACTGAAAATATTCACACTTTATAGGTGTAAATAGACCTTAAATATTGTAACTCTTAAAAAAAAACCAAAACAACCCACCACACAACAACAACAACAAAAAAAAACAACTCCTGGTGGCCTTATACAAACTAGCACTAAGGGATAAAAGTTCAATTTTTAGGCTTACAAACATTTTATTTACAAAAGCTTAAATAATATGAACCAGATCAGATTAAAGTACTGTGACAACTAAGAATGTGCTATTAAAACAGCATCACAGTGCTTCTAAAAAGAAACATTTAAACCTTTATTTTTCAAAGAGTTCTGAGGTTCTGTTTCTTTGTCTCTGGCTGTCTCATACAGTTGATTAGGTACTCATATCAGTTGGTTTTTGTTTCAGATGATCTGCAATTTTATGACACAGTAGGTTAAATTTGGAGCAGCTTGTATTCTCTCCTCTGTTTTTTTGCATCTGTGTATCTAATATTCCTTGTGTTCTTTTATATTTCTATTCAGGAACTATGAATTAGATGTTAATGAAGAGACTTGTTCTTAGTAAGACAAAATTCCCATTAATTTCCCATACATAAAGGCAGAGACTAGAATTCATAATAAAGTATTTTCTTTCATAGGAGGCATTCTTGGCAGAAATTCAGTTGTGTATTGGATAGGCTAAAAAGTCTTTGGTCCCTTTACTTCTATCCACTGCAACTTGCCTGTAATGATAATTAAACATTTATTTCCTGACCACACTCTTCAACACTTTCTCTGGATGACAGAAATGCTTTGCAGAAATAAAACTATTCCGTGTGTTTTACTGCCCCTCCTTGGTACCTGTTACACTTTTGTAGTGCAATTTTTCATTGCAGCCAGATTTTTTAAAAAATACTTAAATTACTGGTGATGTAATTAGGTAGCTAGAAGCATAAAAATAATGTTCAGAACAGCAATATTTAGGCATTTACCCACTAGATTCTCTGAAAAATCCTAAGTAGTATCTAGCATTGCTAACAAATACATTATTAAATCAGATCCACAATTCCCATCTAGAACTTTTTATTGTCCCCACGCTGTACAAAGTTAGGAATTATTTCTGTCGTGGAATAATTATGCACAAAATAATTCTGATTCCTCTAGAGGAGTCTTCTGAGACTTTGTATTTGTTTTATAGAAATTATTGTTTTCTTCAAAATTTATCTTTATTGAATGTGCCTTTAAGGAAATATCCTTTTTGTTTCATGTTCATGCTAGAACACTTGTGTTCCAGCTTCAGATTTTTGAAAATACTCAATTTTTATAAAACTATTAATAATTTTCCAATTAGTCACCAAGATGCAGGTTCCAATAGACTCAAATGCTGCACTGTGCTCAGCTGAAACAGATGAATCAACAGCACAGTCTGTATTATTTATCTAAAACATGCATGACATTAATTATGAAAAACTGATAATTTAATGATCATATCTTATACCTTTGATCTGAACAGATGCATGAGCTTGTTTAGCAGGATTTACGAGCTTCTGATGACTTATGTTATTTATTTATATATGGCATAAAATAAGTAGCATTTGTGTATATTTGTATATCTGATAACATTTTGTAAAAAGAGTATAGTTATCTGTAGTTTTGTATTATATACAAAAACAATATTTTTCACAAAATGCCACTCCGTTAGAGTACACACCTCCATTAGATTTGCATCGTGCCCATGTCTACTTTCTAGAAAATTCTGGAAGAGTCAAAGTGTCTAGAAAGTGCCAGATCTCTCAGGCTCCATGTGCTTCTGGTCTTTAGCAAGTGACTGCAAAGAGCAAAGAAGAGGACAGCCAAGTTTCTGGTCTCCTTATTATCACAGAACCCAGGCAAGGGGCAGCTGTTTTCAAAACACTGTGAAGTTCACCAGATGCACACACACACACAAAAAAAAAAAAAATAGTGAATGAAACATTTCTAAATTTTTCAGAGTAAAAATTAAAATTCAAATTATTGTAAGAATAACATTATCCCTCAACTGTGTGCACTATGTAGTCAGAAATCAAAAAATCTATTTATGCTAAGGCTTATTTCTTTTTTAGCAGTTTAGTACCAGTCATATCAGCTTATTATTTGATATTTATTATTCTGTGTCCATCAGTAATAGCAATATCCAGACTCTCAAGATATTTTCTTACTGAAACACTGTTGTAGTGATTTGGAAGCTGTCCAAAACTAATATGGATTTTACAAAGAAAATGAGACAATACACATCTAATGCAGGAAAGCACAGAAGGAGAACGGAGCTACTCAGAAGAAAAATTGTGCTCTTACTTTATGTCAGAAGACTCTGGTGAGTTCAGTCTGTGCCTGAGCTGAAACAGAGAGGCAGAGCGAGAGCAGCTGAACAGGATGGGCTCTGACCCTCTGATAAAATGGAAAGGAGTGTAGGCACACAGTGAAACTATCTTCTGAGAAAATGCCATGAGAGATACATTTAAAAAGCAGAGTATTTTCCGAATGCACGTCTCTTCACATCTACACAGCAAATACAGTGAGACAAACCTTGTGGTTCTACCTGAGTGTTCCCTGGTGCTAAAGGCTTGCCACCCATCAGGTACAGTACATCTGCAGTCTCTCAGTAGTCAGTAAGAGCTTCATTCCGCCTCCTGTATTTAAGCAATCCAGTGCTTGATGTATCTAGTGTACTGTATGATGTATCTAGTGTACTGTATTTTGCTTTCATTTGTATTTTCATGAACATTTATATTGTGGACTGTCAAATGGCGTGTGGTCATAAAGCCTGAGAAGGAGACAAGCAGGAAAAAATACTCTGTCCAAATTTGTAAACATAGTCGAATGCTTCTGATACAAAATATTAGTGTTAGATACTGACTTTGACAAAAGAAAGTCATGTATGTAATACATCAACAAGCTATAAAACAAGATTCATATACTCAGGCCCCAGGTATTATCAATTGGAGTCTGAATGACTGTGAGCATGTTCTCTAGTGCCACAAGAGCAAGAAAATAATAAGATTTTGAACAATAAGGCTAAAGAAATAATTTATAAACTACAGATTCAGCCAGCAAGTGTTGTACTGGGATCAATATATTCAAAGAAGAATACATAAATTGTACGATTTAATCTTGTCTTGTAGCTTAGCAGCAGTGGTAGTTATTTTCCTGAGCGTAAGGATTTTGTTTGTGTTTGCATGTGGCCTGAATTACACAAAGGAGGATCTTAAAATATGAAACAGAGCAATGGAAGAATTTATGTAAGGTGATTTTTCTTCTCAGCATGTTGCACATTTCTTTTCGTATTTAAATTCTAAACTTGACATCTATTTGTAGTAAGAATTCTCTGTTGGTCATTAGAAAAGCAGAGAAAATTCCTATAGTACCCAGCATCTTGCGGCAGCCTGATAAAAAAGACATCGAAGACATGATGAAGACCTCTTCTTCTCTTCCATCTGCTTTCTTGAGTACCATCCTAGGTCCAGATACATGTATGTATCCCTAATGCAAACAGTAAAATGTACTGCACATTTTATCGATTCCTTATAGTTATCAGAAATAGTGTTTCCTACTGTTCCAAGGGGAATAGATAATTTTAAAAAAATATGTATTTCTGCAGAGGACTTTGAGAACAGATCCTACCCCATTCATGCATCTTTGACAGCGTTATTTTCCACTCTTCCAGTTCATCTTGTTAAAGTTGCAAATTCTGTCCCTAGGGTATAAATTTGACAGACAAGTAAGCATATGGAGTCAGGTTTTGAGATTATCTGGGATGAGCCACTTTAAATTTGCACTATGGGCCATAATGGAGTCTGAGCCCATCATAGGTCAGAGCCGTAGATAGACCGTCAGGAATAGCTCTGGAAAACAAGAAAAAAGTAGATCATATTCAAAGTGGTGAAGGCTGTTCACAAGATGGCATGCTTCCTGCTTGGGAAGAAGAATTCTGCTCCATTTTAGGGCCAAACTTTTGGGTGAACCTTAAAGTAGGTATTTGGTTTCTTGTGTTTATTCCGACTGCTGTGACAATTAGTTTCTGATCAGGTCTAATTCTAAGAGAGGTCATTTCCATCTGACTGTCTGTTTTTTCTTTTGAATTTTGTCTTCAGTCCTTGTAAAGGTAACTATCAGATTGCTGATAGCTGATAGTTTAGAAGGTTTCCCCAGAAGAAGTAGGTAGAGTATAAAACTGAAGGTTGTTGGAGACTATGGTGGTTGTAGGCACGCTGCCTTTGTCTGACTTCCCTCTCTTGGGGAATGGGGAGAAAAATGTAAGGATGGCAAAAAGACTTGTGGACTGAGATCATGTCAGTTTAATAACAAAAGCAAAAGCTGTTCACGCAAGCAAAGCAAAAAGAGGAATTCATTCAGTACTTCCCGTCGGAGGCAGATGTCCAGCCACTTCCTGGGAAACGGGGCCTCAGCATGCCTAATGGTTCCTTGGGAAGACAAATGCCATAGCCACAAATGTCCCCCCTTCCTCATCCTTTCCTTGAGCTTTCATTGCTGAGCACAAAACCATTTGATATGAAATATCCCTTTGATCAGTTTGGGTAAGCTGTCTTGGCTGTGTCCCTTCACAACCTTTTGTCCACCCCCAGCCCACTGACACTGGGGGGTGTGGGGTGTGTGGAGAGTGAGCCTTGATGGTATACAAGCCCTGTTCAATAGCAGACAAACCACTGGTGTGTTAACACTGTTTTAGGCATGCAATTGTGAAGCACAGCAACATATGGGCTGCTATGAAGGAGGTTAAATTTATAACTTCATCCCAGCCAGACCCCGTACAGAGAGAAAAATAGGAAACTTTCAGCCACCCTCATGGTTATAACTCACCCACCTGTCTTTCAAGCAGTGGAGAGGGAGGTTGAAACTGCTTCTGAAAGAGGCCAGCTTCAGCCTTACTAGCTGAAACATGAAATCTGCTGTACGTATTATAATAGCTTTGGAAGATTTCAAAGTTGTAGCTGCTTCTCTTTTGTCTGATTTTTCTAAGAAGTTCTTTTCTGATGTGAACCCTGAATTGATAATCAACAGAAGGGTCTGTTCATGCTACTGTGATGGATAAGTGTAAGCTACGTAACTCGAAATTAATTTATTGTGCATTTATTACTTTCCAATCCAATCGCATAGCCTATATTAATAAGGAATGTCTTGTTTGTCATCATATATTTTGAATGGCATTACAGGTTAGAATTATTTTCAAACAGTGTTGTCAGTATATATTTATAAACCACTGCGAAGTACCTGCTGGCTTCTGAATCTAGCAGCAGAATACTCTATGAACCAAATGCAAGTATTCCATCAAGATGGATTTCGTTGGTTTTTTGGTTTTTTTTTTTTTTTTTTTTAGGAGGAATGATCAAATTTAATAGAGATAGATAGTTTAACAATGTTATAAAATGAAATGTTTCAGCAAAGTGTAGTTTCCATTGAAAATTACAAGCATTCCAAAAAAATTATTATAGGACCTCCAGTCTTGGTATATTAATCTCCGAAAAGTACTCAGAGATAATAATTTGTGCTTTTGTGGTAAAAATGTTTAAATGAATAAATGGATCCATGTTGTCTACCTTTGTAAGGAGATAACATCCTTCTGCTGAACTAGAGGAGTTAGAGAGGGACTCAAATAATCTTGTCACTGTATATTACATAGTGAGTTTTGCAACAAATAAAGATACGTTCAACACTTTGAGACAGCCAGCGTTGTCTCTGGTTTAGTGGGCATTGTGGAATGACTCAGAGGCCTGAATTTCTGTCTCTAGGGTATCTAACATCAAGGAGATCGACACTCCGGCCCAACTTGATGTCATCTGCAAACTTACTGAGGGTGCACTCGATTCCCTCATGCAGATCATGAATACAGATATTAAGCCCTAATACTGAGCCCTGGGGAACACCACTTGTGACAAGCCACCGACTGGTTTTAGATCCATTCACCACAACTCTTTGGGCCTGGCCATCCAGTGAGTTTTTTACCAGGTGAAGAGTACACCAATCCAAGCCATGAGCATCCAGTTTCTCCAGGAGATCGCTTTGAGAAATGGTGTCAAAGGCTTTACCAGGTAAACAACATGCAGAGCCTTTCCCTCATCCAGTAAAGCAGGTCACCGTATCATAGGACATCAGGTTAGTCAAGCAGGACCTCTCATAAACTCGTGCTGACTGGGCCTGACAATTTGGTTGTCCTGTATATGCCTCCTGATTGCACTCAAGATGATCTGCTCCATAACCTTCCACGGCACCAAGGTCTGACTGACAGGCCTGTAGTTCCCCGAATCCTCCTTCTGGCCCTTCTTGGAGATGGGTGTCACATTTACTAACCTTGGATTGACTCGGACCTCCCCAGTTAGCCAGGACTGTTGATAAATGATGAAAAGTGGCTTGATGAGCACTTCACCAGCTCCTTTGGTACCCTTGGGTGTATCCCATGTGGCCCCGTGGACTTCTGTGCATCTAAGTGGTGTGTCTGTCTTCCAGCTCAAGGGGCTGGGTACCTTCAGAGCGACTGGTCTTACTATTGAAGGGTGATGCAAAGAAGGCATTAAGTACCTCAGCCTTTTCCCCATCCCTTGCCACTGTTTCCCCCCACATCCAATAAAGGGTGGAAATTCTCCTTAGCCCTCCTTTTCGTGCTAATGAGATACAAGATGAATGAGATCTGATTTTACAAGCCCACATATTAGCAGAGTAAAAAATCAAAATAAAAACTTCCAGAGGTGATTACAAAATAAAATATTTTAATGTCCCTTCTCTTTGTTTCTATGGCACCAAGTAACTAGAGTATTTGGTGTAATATTTTAGATTTTATGGAAGGATGGAGATTACTTCTGGTTTTATATAAATTTTACTTATTTTGGGTTAAACTTTTTAAGGTTTTTGTCAGAAAACAAGGCTGCAGTGCCCGTTGCTTGCTGTCATGTTTTTTTTTTCCATTGAACCATTAGACATTTGATCTAATTAATTAGTAGGCTGTATAAAAATGATTAAAATAATGTATAATCACTCTTGATAGTGGTTTGTACTTTCCGTACTACTGCTAACAAAGACTCATTGTAATCACAGATTTACATTTCTAGGTCTTTTCAGTATTACTGTAGCCTAAAAATCCAAGGTGCCAATGCAGAGAGATTTTTTTTTTTTTTTTGGTGCATGAAATGGAATCTGTTAAGATACAAGAAAAGCCACCTCAGAGTGACAGAGAAAAAAAAGGAATATCATTAAACATTGAAAATTAATTTAGTTTCCAGAAAGTCACATGTACTGATTTACCATTTCCCACTTCATCATGATCTGTGCAAAGTATAATTTAACATATGAAATGCTTTAGTGATTCAAAAAAATTATTCTAAATTTTATAAACTGCTCTTGCAAGTATACTGCATTTTGTTGATCCCCTTTATGTTTTGTGCTTTATTTAAAGTATATTAATATTTAAAGTATTGATGGATTTGAATGACAAAAGTAAGATTCCCCTTAGTTTCAGACATTTCATAGCTTTTGGTGTCAGAAAGAATGCCTAGATATTATTCTGTTTCCTATATAGGAATATTAACTGAAGGTCCAAGATTGGTCTTTGTGTTATATGCAACAGCTTACAAGAAGAATCAAAGGGTAATTAGGTGGTTGTTGCCACTATCCAAAAGTGGTACAAATAGATTTCAGTTTAAAAGAAGAATTTATTTTTTAATATTTAAAAATGCAAAGGAAAATATCTGATGTGTCCTTTACATCTTCTAACAAGTACAAGACAAATTCTGTTATCTATATTTCATCACTGAGTAATAATTTAATTTTCAGTCATTTCCAGAATAATCTCACTTGTTTCCAGGGAAAGTTCCTTCCAAATGAGTCCCGAAAGGTGTGAGCAGTACTGATCAGTGGGATCTTAACTTACTTCCCACCACCACCAGCCTCTCAGCTGACCTGACCCCGGAGGCAACTGGAAAAAGGGCAGCCATAATGGATGCTAAATTCTGAAGAAGAGGAGCTTGGTTTGGCCACAATCTTTCATGTTTCTTGTTCATATCTGTACAGTGTTGTAAGTGAAATACAAGACTATGACTTCATCTTCACTTCTTCTGAGTACATGCACTCTGGCCCTTTTGCAATGACCTTTGTATGACTTCAAAAAAGTCATAAATTAACTGTAAGGCACAAAATGAACTTCTGAGACACTTGTGAAGTGTAAACATGTAAGAAGAGATTTGGTATTAAAATCGAGGAAGACACAGGAAAAGAAAAAGATGGCAGAGACTGATATAGAGAAGGGAAAGCGCTCACTGGCTGAA
>NW_010098879.1:10432-44607 GCF_000699245.1 Pterocles gutturalis
AATTATTTACAGGAAATGAACTGCATCCCTCTTGACAAAAGCCCGATAATGTTGTGGGCATGGGTGAAAGAAGAGGAGACAGTAACAAATCTATGTTCATCACACATAACAGATTCTAACATTAAATATTTCTGAGCCTCCTACCAACTTCTTCCTTACGTGTTTCTTTGTAATGATTTCTCTGGCTTATCTATGCAGTAAAAAAATCTAATTAGATAGGAAAGAGTAGTACATTAATTAACAGATAAACTAACGGTATTAAACAGCAATACTCTAGAAGAATACCCTGCTTTTCCTAATTAGGCAGCTCTCTCTGCATGAAATAGAAATAACACAACAATATAACATTATGCTGATAGGCAGTGAAGGAAAAAGAGAGAGTAGGAAAAAAAAAAGAAAACCCGAAACACCACTTACACTCAGTGATCTGTAACTGCTCCACGAGTTGCACTAGAGATTATAACAGATTTATCTTCAGTATATTTGACCGGTTCTAATGTCATCTCATCCAGTTTTCTTAGGAAAAGCATCTCAGAGCAATGAGAGTCCAATAGCAGGGATCAAAATGTTGTCTTTCTGCTTATCTTAATTAGGGTGAGAGCTGTGTGTTTGTTTAGGCTGTTAGGCAAAATGTTTTTCCCATCCTCTTCACTGAACTGAGCTGGGCTTGGTAGACATTAGGTTTCTTTTTATTTCAAGATACATAGCAGTTTCTCTTTCAAGTTGTGTATTTATTTTATATTGCTTTACTGTTTAATTTTTATGTCTTGCTGCTTAAAGTTCAATGAAAAAGGCTTGTGCCTGAAAGCCATTATGTACATGAAGGACATACACTAGCTGAGAGATGCCCGTTGAGTTCAGTGAGATTTTTGCCATTAGTACCTTACGAAATGAGAAATTAATATTGCAACTATTAACTCAAAAGTCGCTCGAGCAAAAAACAGACTACAAAACTGACCTGTACATTATGCTCTGAAGAGGTGTGGCATATCTAGAAGAAGCAAAAAGAGGTTCGTTTTCCCTCATTGAGGTTAACAAGAACCTGAAAAATTCTGTCTTTAATTTACAATATAATTTATCTTACAGATCTTACAGTCCAAATGTTTTGCTGAGTCAGTTGTTTGCACAGCTGTAAAAGAAAGGATAAATAATTCAGACAACAGTCCCCTTTGTCAATGAGCTAGTATACTTTTTGTCTCTCTGTAAAGGTAAATTGAAATATTGGTATTGTTAAAAGGTTTATTTCACCTGTTTAGAAGAAATGCAGAGCTGTTCTCTAAAAGCACAGAAGACTGAATAAAGGTTGCCCATGGGATTTGGAGAGACTAAGAATTGTTGGTTTTGCTAAAGGGCATTTTGCAATAAACAAATCTTACCATAACAAACATAGATGCTAACATAGGATATGAGCATGTATGCTTGAAAGCACTGCTATTACAGAGCAATCTACTCTAAAATTCAGAGCACTACTGATATTACTGAAGCTGAAATAGCTTTAGTGATGATGGGATTTTCTTGTAATTCTTTAGTGTAGAGTAGGCCATCTGAAGCAGTTTAAGCACCTCTGAATGAAAAGAGTCCATTTCATCTCCCCTTGGCTTTAATTACTCATCTGCCTGCACAGCAGTGCCCTAAGGGATCAGGGATCTTTGGAAGGAAACAGTTCTAAGGTCTCAAAAAGTTACTACCAGAAAGACCCACACTGATTGAAAGAAATGAGTGGAAGGGTTTTTGTGTTTTGGGTTTTTTTGGTTGTTTTTGTTTTAGTTGTTGTTTATTTTAACTTCTATTACACATTTCTTTAAAAAATAAAATTTTGAAAACAAATTTTATTGAACAGCTTATTTTGAAAATTCAACAAGGAAAAAAAAGGTTTTGGTAGAAAAGATTGAGAACTGAAAGTCAATAGGAACTGAAGGTTCAAGACCTTGTAAGTTTATATTTTCAGTATAGCTAAAGATTTTTTTTTTTCCCCAAAGGTTTCAGACCCTCAGTTAGTGGAGGGTCTACTGCTGTAACATAAAGTTCATAGGCTACTGAAGAGCTCTTACAGACCCATGGATTTCAATATTGTGTCTTCTTCCAAATTTTTGCTGTAAATAGAAGATTGCTTTCTAACTAAGCATTGTGAGCACACCTCTTTGAAGCAGTTTTACTCCTCAGAGCTGTCCCAACAGTAGTTTGATATCTGTCAAGCTGAGCAGAAAGAAATTTTGGTTTAGTTTCCCCATGATGTGATATCTCAGATTGAGCAGAGCTTCAGTAGCAACAGCAGTCATTTGCAAACCCCTTAATTACCTGGGATTGGTCATGCATATCCTTTGAATGGCATGGGTTTTTACTATTCTTTCCTCACTATCATAAGCAAAATTCTTAAACCATCCTGAAAAAAACCATGCATACCTCTTACCTTTTGTTCTCCTTGTGTTTATTCTTTGTTGCAAGTAAGCCTGATTGATTGAAAACTTTCCACTGAAGCTATATAATGTGGGGGTAGAATGGTGATTTGATGCAGTAAGAGTAGTGTCTGATTTTTCTGTGAGTTTACAACAGTTCATCAAAAACAAACTAAAAGATCCATAAACCATTCCAAAACAAAAGCAACCAAAATAAACATTTTTTAGATTATTATTTCCTTTTCTTCCTCCACTCCAAAAAATCTGAATTGCTTCCTAAGCAGTTTTAGGAGATGTAGTTTCAGTGTCCTCTCTCTTTGGGCTTTGATTTCTAGCCAGATGCATCTTCTATAAAGTACTGTGGACAGTCTTTCCATTATTTAATTCAGTGGTTCAGATAAGCAGAGCGAAGAAGGAAACATGACCCACAGGCAGAAAAAAACCCTGAGTGGTGGTATACAGACTATATTTGCTAGAAGGCACTGAAGTGGCACTTTTCAATCAAATTTAGCAATTATAAGAGAGTGTTCTTTTTCTGCTCAAAAAGTTGTTATTCTTACAGCCTGGTAACATGCACCAGTCTACTCATTTTCAAGATGCCAGCGATACGGAGCTATTTATCTAAAGCAATAATGACGCACCAGAGTAACGACAGATTTACTGAGGTGTAAACACAGACATGCATAGGTACACCAGGACAGCATTGCATGTACATTTTCATTGTTCGTGAATACCATGTATAACATATGTTGGCATGGTTTGAGGGTGTTTGCTTGTTTGACTTGAAAATGAAAGTTAAATGAAAGATGCAGATTGTATAAAAATATCTCTTAAGTATTACTTACTGGAACAAGTAGCCTTTTGTTTTTCTTCAGGAAAGCTGTGAGTTTTTTGTTACCTGAAATACAGGGGATTTTTTACTCAGTAAAGGGTTTTTCTACCTTACTGTTAATTAAGTACAAGTTGCAGGTCATCTTCACTTGCTACGCATCAAATATTTTCTGTATTTCTCATCTGCACAGTACTGCCTTTCTGGTCTTAAATTTTCAGTTATCAATTCTTACTTTTTGCTGAAAACCCCTAGAAATTAATGGGTCGTAAACCATAAGTAAAAAACAAAGATAATAATTTTAGTACTCTGTAAAAGTTAAGAGTGTGCTTTTTTGGTCTTATACTTAGTGGCTTGTACAGAGAATTTATAATTTTTTTTTATTACATTATCTTATTTCAGTCGAAGAGTGATCAATGAGGTTATTCAAGATGAGGGTAAAAACAAAAAAAGTTCAAACTCCAGATCCATCATGAGTGATTCTGTCAGAAAAATTTATCTGAGCACCTTGTTCTTCATCTGCCTCGTCTATTCAGCAACAGGTTTAACTGGTATTTCCCCAACCTTTCAGCAAGCAGTTTGATGTGTCAGTTTGGGCATCTTCTGTCCGGAACTCTGCTGAATCTTACCAAGTTTGCTTACCCAGGGCCTTACCGTGAGCCCACGCTGACATTCAGTGTTAATCGAGTCGTGTGGCAACTCTGGGGCCTTGAGAGGTGGCTGTCGTGCAGCCCACGCCACAGCGCAGTGCCGTGCCCTCACCCGGTGAGGGAAGAGCACGTCCTTCGTGGGCTGGGGAGTGTCCCAGGAGTTCCTTCCCCAGGAAATCGTAACGTGAGGATTTTGTACGTCCCTGTTGGGTTACTCCTTCCCGAGCGAGGAGGCTGCGTAGCCGCTGCCACCCAGGTGCGACTGGTGCTAGTGGGGGTGAATGTGGGGAGCCTGACAGGCCTGGGCCCGCCGAGGCGGAGGGGCAGCCCTGTGCCCTTGCCCCAGCATCTACACTTACTGTAGAGCTTGAAAAGTCAAGTGAAATTAACCCATTAGGCCAGAAAAAGCAAAACAGTGAATGAAGAATTGAAATCGTCGCAGTAATCTATTTTAATATTTGTGATGGCATTGTACTTACTGCACCTTAATCCACATTAACTGGATGTCAGGGACTTCCTTGTCCTCTTCCTGAGAAGAAACTCTCATCCTTCTGGTTGTTTTCAGCTTGTAGTAGTGGAGAATAACCCAGAACTGAGGAGACTGAATTCATGGCCCTGGCTGCGCAGGGAAGCCTGAAACGCATGGTACAGCTCATAGGGGAGGAGCAGCCAGTCGCACAGCTGAGGGGCCAGAAGCAAACTCCCACTGAAAAAAGGCTCTTCAAAACTCATCTGGCAAGTGGGGAATTTGAAGGTCTTAAACTCTGCAACACCAGCCAATCTTAAACTGAAAAGCCGGCAAGAAGTTCCAGAGAAGTCATATCTGGCAGTGGGCAGGGGGAGAGTGTATCACTGACCTTGGAAAGTGAACCCTGACAAACACCAAGAAGGAAAATCACTTGCTGGTAAAAAGCAAATACCCTGTTTTCGGAGTCAGGTCAGGAAAAAGGTTGAAATCCCAGTTAACTGAAACTCAGTGTTTCTGGCAGAATAAAATATGCAAATAGGCTCTGAGCAGATGGGTTGGGCTAAGTGATTGCTAGAGATCCCTTCCAGCCTTCGAGTTTTTGTGATTATGTGCTCCTACCTGCTGTAGTACCTGTCACGGAGAGCATTTCTGAAACAAAAGTGTTTTTTTTCTCTTTCAGGGAACTGTCTCACTCTGTATGCTTGGTATAACACAAGTTGAGTGTTTAGTATTGCTGTATATTGAATCATTGGGGGATTTTCTTTCCATGGAGTTCAAACAGAGTTGCAAGTGGTACCAATGCAGTACCAAATCCTTAAATTTTTCCTGATTGTTATTCAAATAAAGCACTCATTCACTTAAAATTTGCAACTGTATACCCTATTACAATAACACGCCCATGTCCATGTTAGAGTAAATTATTAGACTTTCACTGAACCAAAGCAGAACTAAATCAGCTTAGATCAGCCGAAAATAAAGCTCTAACTCATAACCTTGAATATGAGTGGTTTTTTAAATTATTTTATTTAATTATTTATTTTTTTTTAATTATATGCACTGAAACACATACAAATGAATAGAAGAAAACACTGGATTCAGTCACCATTAAGCTCACCACTTGATCTATGCACAATAGACCTTGAGGCTCAAATTTTGCGGCTGGCAAGTTAGAAACTGATGCCTTTTCTTACATGAAAATGTGCAAGATGACGCTGAGTAACGAATACATTAGAGAGACGCATGGTCTTATATATGTTGTATGTTAGGGAAGGAGAGGAAAAATAATTGACTGAATTACTAATCTTGAATTATTTGCCCAACACAAAGTTCTAGTGGTCTGCTTTTCTGATGCCATGCTAAACATAAGGCGGTTGTCTCTGAGTAATTTGGAAATACAGCAATGTAACTGAGCTGTCTTGTAAATGCACAAAGTTATTCCACTCTAATTTGTGCTAGTGGATTTGTCTCTATTAACTCATCATTTTTAATTGAAATGCAGTAGCTAAAAATAGCAATATGGTCCATCTTAGTGTCTCTTTTCCTAAAATAAATTGGTGCAGCAAGATGGAATTAGTAGCAGCATCAGACTGAAAGTTGGAAGAAAGAAGGGAAGACTCTAAATCCATTAGAAATGGCCTTTAATGACACGCATTTATGTGCCTTAGACAATAGTGAGGCTACTTACCAGAATAAAGGTGAGGTGCCCCTGGCCAAAACTCAGGCTCAGTCTTGCACTCCTTGCTCTTTACGGTCAACTGCGGAAATTCTAATGACAATAGCAACATTTTTTTCTGTATGAGACTGAATTGAGTACAGCAGCTTGAAACTGTTCCTGCTGCATATTCCTTAATCAGTGCGTATGCAGATTGTTCAATTTAAATATGAGGTCTGTGGTTGGAAGAAGTAAAGAATATGTGTTTTGAGAGTGATTGTGTGAGTAAAGGGTACAGAATGTGAGCCAGAAAGAAGAATTTGGCCTTGAGTAATGAGTATTCTTAGAGGATCCAGACATTAAAAGACATGTGGAAAGATTATATACCATCAGATGATTGAATTGGCTGGCATCAGCTCAAAAAGAAATTAGAGAAATTCTAAATCAGTATTTTGTAGGTCAACTGTGCATCTTCCTATTTTCATGCAGCTGTAAACATTAAAATGAGGGCTCCAGCTGGTCATCCGTTTCCTTAGTGTTTTAATAGATTGTCTTGTCCATTTTGTAGCTCATTTATTCACCAAGTAAATTGAGTATAAATGTTGTATGACATGGTGCAGCTTCTTTCTTTACTGTAGGTTTTTTTCGTTAAGTAATGAGCAAGCTCAGCAGTTTAATAAGGATTGAGACCTGTTTTGGCCATTTACTATGGGAGAGTCAGAGTTGTCCTTTTTTATTGACCTGGAGCTCCTATGATTTACTTTTTTAATAAGCAGTGAAAACATTAGTAGAGGCTAGCTACTTTCAAGTAAATTAAGTTCTGTACTGTACCTGGTTTCAGAGTTCAATTATCCACTGTAATGTTCCCATTGAGATCCAGTATCAAATGACAGGTTTCACAATGAAAGACAGAACTAAATGTATTTGTGATTGAGAGGAAGGCTTATGACTTGTAAATCAGCATGGTAAAATACAAAAAGCTGTGTTTCTTTGGAGTATTTTAATTATACATATGTTTTATTGCAAAATTTATTTGAAGTACCATAGCTACAGAATAATAAATCATAGGGAACAATTTGCTACTTCTAGTGCATAGTTACAAGATGCCTGAATTTTAACTTTTATAATCATAAATGACCCTTGTAATGCTATATGAAATATGCGTATGAAAACTTTTTAAAGTATAAAACCTCATGTATTAAATTGCTTCTGTTGTGTCCATTTGGTGAATACTATTGTACTATGACCTTAAAAATTCTCAACTAAAACGTGGTTGTTACAGACAGAAAGACTGGAGGATGTTTTGGTAAAAGGGAATGCTTTTATGACCTACCACTTCTCAATCAGTAATAAATGCAGATGAAGTTCATGCCAGTATAACTTTGAGATGATGAAGACTACGGTTTAATTTGCACTTTTTAGTTCAAAGATAGTTAAAAATACCCAGTTAATCAACCTCAGGATTCAGCAGGTCTTCAGAACAGCCTTCATTTTTTTTTTCCTATTTTGAACTTCAACTATTTGAATAAAATTATTTCAAATGGAAGTGTGCATCAACAGTAAGATAAATTATATCCTCAGGACAAAAGACTTACGTTAAAAAGTCTTTTTTATAAAATATCACGACAACATACAAGTAAGCTCAGAGATTTTCTGGTTGGAAAAAAATAAAAAACTCATCATTTAGGCACTTAAATAATTGGGATTATGCAGAGAAACACGTTGTCATGAAGTTGTGTTTTTCATGGTGTTCAATCTCTTATCTCCTCTATGAATAGAGTTCTTTGGATAGACTGCTTCTCATACCATGCATCACAGCTGGCTTTCTGGAGTCACAAACTGTCGTGGTTTTAAAAGCTACCACACAGCCTCTTATTAAAAAACTCATGGGCTGAGGCAAGGAGAGGGAGGGTTCACTCACCATTTTTGGTCACAAGCAGAAAACCGACACAACTTGGGAAAATGCAAAACAAAAACCCCAATTTAATTTCTTAACTATTTCCAATCAAAAAACCAAAGCAAGATAATGAGAAAAAAGAACTACATCTTAGAAGGGCAGTATGGTCTAATTTCTAAACTGTGGTTAGGATGCGTAAGCTTAAAGCTGATTTGCGAAGTATACTAGAAACATGTTAATTGCTTCATTTATCCAATTTGTAGTCTAAGCATAGCGTATTTTGAAGGGTTACCATTTGGTTTTTGAATGAAGTTGTCTTTTTGAAAGCTAATTAAGGAAAGAAAATTTACTTGAAAATCTAGTGTTGCATTAGATCTGGTAGAAAAAAAAAATCACCAATCATAGTGTTAAGTGTTTGAAAAATCATTCTAGTTATACACATCCTTAAGACAATAATTTTGTGGCATATTTGGAGGCTAAGTTCCTAAGTCTTAATTTCCCTCAAATGTTTGAGTGTTTTCTTCTGTGTATGCTGTAACTAATGCCTTGCCAGACCCCCAGATTCTCCCTGAGAACCTGCTTTTATCTTACATAATACAAACCAGAAATTAGGTGTAACTCTGCAGAGCACTGCGCTGGTTTATACACTCATCATAAAATTATTGTATTGCGCAAGAATTAGCTTATGTAGCGGTGTAGTTTAGTTGCTACACAAATTAGAGGAAGAATACAGTTGTCCAAAGAGAGGGTGACTTTTAGCCATGGTCATTAGATTAATTAGATTACATATTTTTATGTTGTTTTCCTTCTTTTTTTTTTCCCTACTGCTTATTCATTTCACTTGTTGCATTTATTTCTTATTAGATATTCAATTATCCCAGACAAAGAACCACATGTTTACAGACATTTGCACAAGAGCTAGCAAAATTAGTAGTAGTATACCAGCATTATAATAGCAACAGTTACAATAATAATAGGAAAAAATGCCTCTGCTCTGAAATTCAGAGAAAACTTGAAAAGTACCGAGTGCTGTCGGCGTATCTTCAGTGGATATTGCACTTGAACTTGGCAAAGCATTCTCACCACCTTAGGGAATACTTCCTCACAGATTTATTTTCAGAGTTTCTGGCAGATTTTTAAAATATAAGAATAAAATTTGTGCCTTTTACCCAATAATTGAGTTACAAATACACCTTGACAGTACATTCTTTGCTACATTGATACTGCATTGCCATATAGACATTATATCTAACGTAATGAAAAACAAGAAAAAAATCCCAAACCTTATAGCAAATGTATTTTTTCTTTTTCAAACATTGACATCACTTAGGGTTGAATTGATTGACTGATCATGACAAGATTCGGGTTCAGTGCAATGGAAGCAGGCAACCGAAACTTAAGACTGATTTTTTTCACCTTTATGCTTCTAGAATATGAAGTATTCATATGAACATTATTGTATGTGCAAGATACATCTGTATGGGGGGGGGGTTTATTTGTTTTTTTTGTTCTTGTTGTATGTGCAAGATACATCTGTATAGGGGGGGGTTTATTTGTTTTTTTTGTTCTTGTTGTTGTTTTTGGTTTGATTTTTTAATTGTGTTTTTTTTTTTTTCTTCACCTTTGTGGCCGATGCATTGCCTTTTGAAAAGGAGAGCAAAGGCAGTGTCAGTTTTGCTGCAGCAGATTTCAAGCCACGGAGTTTGCCGATGTCCTTATGGCTGGACTGTAGTGCCTGAAGGCAATGTTCAAACATGGTACCTTTGGCTCTCTGCCTCATTGTAAGAAAACATAAAAGAGGAGACAATCATTTGACTGCTGTGCTGGGACCTGGCTTCCTCATTTTTCTGGTGCAATGAGATGGAGTGATGCATCTCTAACATTAGCTCAGCTAACTTAGTACCGCTGAGATTTGAGCTGCAAAGACTCCAGTGGCAAATTTGACATGCTGTCGTATTGACGGTATTTGGAACTACTGAAAAAGTAGATTAGGGTCTTCTGAAGTAATTTCTGTGTATGTAATTTATCCTGAGTAATAACAAAATGAGTTTGTTTTGGTATGATTTTGAGCCTTATCCCTTGCATTGTTAGGAGAAAACCTCATTTTGCTGTTAAAATATATAAATAATACACTGTTTATGTACTTATATTTGTCATAATGATGTTTTAGCACCCGTTGACTAATAGCTACAACAAATGAAGCTACACGTGTGGAATATTTTCACCCAGTCAGAGGTGCTTTGATGCATCTCTCCTATTTTCGGAGGGTAGATGCACAGTTCATGGTTAATGCTATTTGTTTGTAAAATATTAATAAACCAGGCTTAAGGCTCACATTATTGGGTAAGAAAAGAATGCTACAGGTGAAGATCTTTTCCCTAAAAATCTTTTAATCTAAACAGAAGATGTAAGCAGATGAAATAGAGATAATGGAGTGAGAAAATTCCACCTAAGATTGCTGTGGATCAGTAGTACAGAACTTTTTTTCTTTCTAATCCCCGTGAAATATTCTGTACAGGCTTTGTAGAGTTGATCATTTAGAGATCATTAATGATTTAAAAACATGTGTACATGTTCAATTCGCAATTAATAATGTTGATTTTTTTTTCTGTATGGTGAGCATTTTTATGGAAAGTACTTCGCTGTTCTGCTTTCTTCTGATCAGTGTTATTTTATGGTATGCCTGATAGCAGGAATATTTTAGTAATTCCAGGCAGTACCTTGATCAAAGTAGCTGAGTAGCTGTGCCGAAGTCTCAATGTTGAGTCTTTGTGAATGCACATATCTTCATCCTTCAGATGCTGACGTCTGCTGAGGATAGTTATATTTTGCTCACCAGAAAGGGAGGAAATAGAGAAGTTCTGGAGCCTGAGTCTGATTTGAAGTTGTTTCTTTATAATTAATTAATAAATTATTTTGGAGCACCAAAGAAAATATCTTAACATTGATTTTATTCCCTGATCAAATTTTACCAAATCCTGCATTTCGTCAGAAGTACAGGGCAAAAGCATAGGTAGGAGGACCTGTGACTGGTGACTTATTTTCCTTTGAGATTTGGGAATGGCATCACATTTGCTGCCCAGTTTTCTGTCAATATTTTTAAGACTTGCTGACTTTATTAGAGGAAAATTGAATGTGGTGATGCTGTTAACTAATGAAATGGTTTTAATGTGGCATCTCAGACATATACTAGAATAAGGCCTAACACATCTTCCAAGCCAGCTGAAAGTGATGCTATATTTTTAAGACGTCAGCAATGTTATCCAGTCTGTTCATATTGTAGGAAATCCAATAGGGGAAAAATCAAACTGAAAGTAATCACAGCTGTACTTCCTATTTAAATGTATTTTTTTAAAAAAAAAGTTCTCAGTTTCTTTTTCTCCCATTTTTCTGCGTTTTCTTCTCTTTCTCCCTCTTTCCTTCTTTCTCATTGTTTTTTTGCACTTTATTTAAAAACAAACCTTCCTGCGTTGCAACAGTAGCCTCTAAGAACAGTCAGACATCACTAAATGCGGGTGGGTATACTGTATGTGGTGGCTTAGGTCTCTTTCCTACTAATGCTAGTAGTTCAGTGGCTAAAGATGAGAAAAATTATGCATTTACACTGCAATTAAAGGAATTATATGGTTTACTGTCTAAGTACCATTTTGCATCATGGTAATTATCATTATATTAAACAGCTGAGTGTCATCATAGAAGGAACACAAGTCATTACCACAGTTTTACATATGATAACTCTTAAACGTAATTGCTATGTAATCTTTAGGTGATTGAATTATCATGCAGATCCCTGTGCCTGCTTCCAGCACAGCTAAGCATAAAAAAGCTGTTTAATCAAAGATTACTGCTGTTTCTTTTTTTTAATTGAATGATTTTCAAAACACAATAATTGAAGGCTAGGTTTTGGGAAAATATGCTCCTTTTTACTCAGCTTTGTTAAAGTGTGTGATATGAATTTGCTTCCATGAATGACGTGAAGAACACATATCCATAACTGCAACAGCATAGGTACGAAAGGGGTGCTTGCGTTTTTGTGAGCTACTTGTTGGAAATCCACAAACCCACAGAAATCAAGTTGTTGTCCTGATCAGCTCTGGATCAGATGCCTGACTGGGAAGGTAATCGTTGCAGATGTTACAAAGTGGTACCAGCTGGCCATAGTGGAAAGGTGATACACACCGTATAGGGCTTCCTAGAACCATCAGAAAGTAAATTGAACAAATGTTCATGGAAATTAATCTCTGTCTGTCTACGGAAACATCTCTTTTATGATGTGTATTTGTTATGAAGGTTGCTTCGGCTGTAATGTCCATCAGTTTTCTTTCATCGGGAGCATTTGTTCAAGGCAGTTGCAGGTAGGTTCTGATATCTGTATAACAAATTTGCTTTACAGAGAAGTGTGATTTTTATGATAACAGAGTGACGTTCCTGTAGATATTTTTTTCTGTAACCAGTTTTCATGCTTTTATTAAAGTTATTTTCTAAAAGTACATAAAAAAATCTCAGTAAGACATTTCTTGTATCTCTTGCCAGCTTGTAAGGCAAGCAAAACTAATGGGTTGATATAATCTCTTCCAATATTTTTCTAACCATTTTTTCTTTGTTTCTTCAAAAGAAACTCCAGAAGTAATGTATATACTTGAGTTATACATACTTGAGGTGTGCAAGATAACCTCACCTCTGAACTCACAGACTGTTGCTTCTGAATACAGACTCAGAATATGAACCAGGGTGGCCTCGTTTCTGAGAGCAACGTTTGTATCTGTGCCTGAGAAAATGTGTCCTCCTTGCATACTGATATCTTTTCAATGAATTTCTTGTACCACAGACACAACATGCCATTCTGATATTTAATTTTGAGCTGATTGACATTCTTGGAATTTGTCATTCAGAAGAACCAGATCAGGCTGAGAGTTTTAGTTGCACTTAGAGCTTAATAAGTATTTATTATTGAAATGTGTGTTGTAAGGTGTGTTTTGTAAAGAAAAGTGATATTTCTAAGATATATTGCTGCATTCTGATATACATGAGATATATTATATACTAATAAATATTAGATATTGCAGTCAATTTGTAATGCTCGTATTTTATGTACTGGATAAAATTTCTGCACCATTTACTTGGCATAGCCAAGAAGGGGGTCAAAGTTTATATAGCATCAAAATTCTTTGCAGGTTTCAGAAGATTTGGGGGTAGGTCCAAGTTACATGTTGTAATCTGTTTCATTGCAGAGTTCAGCTGCTGACAACAAATCTGCCATGTTTGGGTCAGAGTGTCTTAGTTCGTTGTCTAATCAGAAGCAGAGATGAACAGAGACTGCATTGATTCTTGTGCAAATGATGTCTCTGTCTACCTGCATCTCTTCTTTCTAATGGCAAGAAGAGTCTAGAACTGGTGCTTACAGTTATGTGACGCAGGTAGTGGCGGGAAGGGAATGTATACATGGCACAGGTTATTTCTAGTCTGGTAATTAGGGGTGAGAGAATGCTATAGCAGATACAGCATAGGGTTCTATATAATTCGAAGAGGTAGTTAGGATTACAAATTTAGAAATTTAAAATACTTCCCTTTGACCTCCTTCCACAGACGTGGTAACAGGTCAGTATGATCCAGGAAAAAGTCTATGCATTAAATAAAAAAAAAAAAAATAAATCTTGGCTATTGGAAAAAGCCTTCAAATCTTTCAGTGACTTATTACCCATCTGTTTGATGAGAGTCAGCGTCTACCAATGCAAATGTGTTAAAAACCTAGTGTGAAACTGAAATGCGTTGCATATGCCTATTAATCTTTTAGAAAGGAGAAGGACAACAGCTTAAAGTAACATGAGGAAACTGGCGTTATAGAATTGGTGTTCTCAGTCTTTGAGATCCCTTTGACTCCCTGAGGAAGAATTTTGGGGAATCTTTGGCTGTTGTGAGTGAGAAAGAAACATTATGAGACTTTTTTCTGCTCTATCTTGAAAAAGTGAGCAGAGTGATTAGACTTACTTTCCAGATTCAACACGGCTTTTTTTTTTTTGCCATGCTCCTTCCATTAATACTAGTCACCTTGGTATCTGAGCCAATGTGTGAGTATGAGTGGGTAGGAGATGGCACGTCTTACGTTTTGATCTGACATGCATACGCTTGACGCTAGTTAGCAGAAAACATTATTTACCCTTGAAACTCTTAAGCTTAAAAAGCAGCAGCACTGTGAAAAAGGCAAAAATCACAAACTCTGGTGATCCATGCTGCACTAACATCCATAATTTTATCTCTAGTGTAAATTAGGCAGACCTATAGGTCACCAACTGTCCACTATCATGCTTCCCCTGTATCAGTCTTAGGAACTGTAAACAGTTTCTGCAAGGCAGCAAAGTTCTTAACTTCTCTAACTTGTAATAATATCTAGAGAGTCAACAGTTTGTTGTCAACTGAGGATAATGACCGTATTGTGGTTATACATATAGATTTATTAAAGATGTAGAGGGGACAAATGGTTATAGCAACCAGAATCAGATATCACATACTTCGTCAGCATGCACAGGATCATTGTGTCAGCAAAACAAATGACCTGGAAGTAACAGAGAACTATTTATTGTATTAGTGATTTGTGGGAAACATCCTGAATGATGGAAGCATAATGTGTTGGTCTTTATATTTGAAAATTTGCTGTGCTCAGTGGTGTAAGGATGTATGGATATGCATTTAGTCAACATGACTGCAAGCCTCAGTCTCAAATGGGTGTGTTTTAGTTAATGAATACAGGATGGGTTATGGATTTTTTGACTGAACAATGAAATAGAAATTATTTATGAAATATTGGTTATGGTTTTACATACTTTTCTCTAGAAAATAAATGCTAAGCATCATGGGAGTGTAGTGACAGGACAAGGTGTAGTGGTTATAAGCTGAAAGAGGGGAGATTTAGATTAGATATTAGGAAGACATATTTCACTGTGAGGATGGTGAGGCAGTGGCCCAGGTTGCCCAGAGAAGCTGTGGATGCCCCATCCCTGGAGGGGTTCAAGACCAGGCTGGATGAGGCTTTGAGCAACCTGGGCTAGTGGGAGGTGTCCCTGCGCATGGTACGGGGGTTGGAACTCGATGATCTCTAAGGTCCCTTCCAACCCAAACCATTCTGTGATTCTGTGATGCTTGATTGAATGCTCTTCTTTGACACTCAAATTTTTTATCACTGTGAAAATTATTTCTGGAAATTATAGAAAGTGAAAAAGCAACCTATACAAATGCTATACACAAGCTGTTCTTCGATAGAGATTGAGGACACAACAATAGTAAAAATTGACTCAGCAAAACATTTTGGTGGTTCCTAAATTCTCAAGGCAGGGATGGATGTACATGTTTATTAGGCTCTTCTCTGAATTAGGGTGTAAAATATTATTTCAGAAATTATTTGAAAATAAACATTTTTTAGATGTTTGTTTGACATACGTTGGAAGAACAAAGTCACCAGGTTTTAGCATAATCAGCTGGTAATGTGGGCTACAGAAATTCAAATTGAAATATATGCAGTTATTTAGGTATAGTGTACCAAGTCTTTTAATGGACTTTAAAAGATTCTTCTGCATTCATTACACAATGAGAGTGGTTTTGTTTCTGTGTTTCTGAGGGGATCTGCAAGATTTAAATTACTTCCCACCATAACAGCACAAACAAGTTAGGAATTTTACGAAGTTGCAGGCAGTCACCAAAGAGCAGCCCACAGAAGTGGTCAAAAATCAGATGTAGTTGAAGAATAGATGATAAAATGCCATCCTTCATTTCATTCAGTGTGTGAAATGAGTGGTATGAATATTGTAGGGCAATAAGAAGTCTGAATGTTTTTAAAAAATATAGGTGGGAAATACTTTTTCTTTAAAAAATGAACATTTTTTAATTCATTTTTAAGAATTTTGCTTAGTGACTATTTAAATTGTCAGTTGTGAATAGTGGGGATGAAATGCTTATACAAATAGTAGCTAAGGCACTGATGGTTTATCATAGGTTAAACAGTTTGCAA
The DNA here is from genome assembly GCF_000699245.1 of Pterocles gutturalis. NCBI lineage: Eukaryota > Metazoa > Chordata > Aves > Pterocliformes > Pteroclidae > Pterocles > Pterocles gutturalis. The sequence continues at coordinate 26,327 of NW_010098879.1, forward strand.
AGGGAATTTCTTAAACAAATCTGTGTACAATTTTAGAGCTCAATATCTGTTTACAGTCTTTTACTGAGCTCTGCTTAAAAGACAAGATTCAGTACTCAGCAGAAGTATGTCTGTTCAATGGAATTGAGTTCTGTGGCTATTTTTACTGTGGATCTAGCCTCCAGAAAATTGTGGAAAATTGTGGTTCATTCTTTAGAGATTAGGTCATGAAAATAAGACAACATGAAATCTTGTAGTGCCATTATGCAACATTTGTATAAATACTGGATTTAAATTCTAATGATTGCATCCCTCAGTATTTTCCCAGATTTTTAAGAAAACCAATCCTGGAACAAAAATTAGCCCAAATTACAGGTTTTTTGTTTGGTGGGGTTTTTTTGTTTGTTTGTTTGTCTTGGTTTTTGTTTTTGGTTTTGGGGTTTTTTGGGGTTTTTTTCTTTGTTTGTTTGAGTTTGGTTTTGTTTTCTTCTCAAAATTAGTTGTGGTACCCAAGATTTCCATATTAAACTGAAGTAGACAAGGCCTATGCCTATGGTTTGTGTACAGGTTGAGGAATCTTTTAAACATACTAGGCAATTTCTTTGGGCTTATGTTTTACTGTTTACGGCCCTCACAGATACCTCTACTGGACTTTAGAGAGAGATATCAAATGAATTATTAATGATCACTCAGAAGTTTGTCTTTCATTTTTCGGCTCTAATTAAGAAATTTTTCATGGCAGCAACTATGTTTAAGAGAAACCAAGAGAAGTTGAGTACAGTTGTCATATTTGTCCCCCTGAATATGTTGTTGATTTTTTTTTTTTGAAATCTTATGGATTAAATTTATGTCCTGCCTGGTTCCTACTTTTGATGGTATTAAATTGTGGTCAAGAGAAAATGTATTTACAATGCATATCACACTTGTACATTTTTTTATTCTGTTCAGGTACAATCTACATATGTCTTGTCTGTTTTTCCAGTGGCCACAGGAATCACTCATCAAGAATGTTATTTGTTTTTTCCTTTAGGGGCTGATGTTATCAACTTTGATGGCCATGCAGTGTTACCATACAGATTCAGGAACAAGAAAATGAAAACATTGAAAGATGTCATCTCTCTGAAATTTAAAACCTCTGAAAGTGAAGGTGTAATCTTCCACGGAGAAGGACAACAAGGAGACTATATCACCTTGGAACTGAAGAAAGCCAAACTTGCTCTAAATTTAAATTTAGGTATGCTTTGATTGTTTTGTTTTGTGTACTTTTTAACTCCCCCCCCCCCCAAATTTTAGGTCAAATATTACATCCTTTTTTCTCCAGTGATATGATAGGCCACACCGTTTAATCAGATAATTTGATGAAAATGTTGTTCGCTCCCTTTCTGTATGTTTGGGGCTTTTTTCTGTTCCATTCCTTCCTTTTTACTTGGTGTGATATAGTGTGAAAATAAGGTCATACAGTAAAACTAGATCAGTGATATATTGTCATTAGAAATTTGCCACAAACAAAACAAACAAAAAAAAAGCACCTTTCTAGAATTGTATTTGACCTCAGATGTGGCTTTTTTGTGAGAGAAGGACACTGTCATTAGTGCTAGAGGAATGAAGGTCCCCCTTAGGAACCTTGCAGGAAAGAAGGTATCAATTTGGGAAGCTACGGGCCACGTGAAGCTGAGGTTCAAAAAAAATCTGTGAAGTAGGGCTAGGAAAGGAAAGAAGACACATCTGTTTGTCAGGTGATCTCATGATGGAGTCCTGTATATGTTACTTTAGGTCCATTCTCCTTTTTTCCTCCTAGTGAAAGACTAAAGGCTCACAAGTGAACTGATTTATAAAGAAAAAAACACGTTTATCTGGTTTCAGGGTTGTTTTTTGCCTTTTTTTTTTTTTTTTTCAAACAAAAGAGTTTTAGAAAAAGGTTTCATGTAACTTACCTTAGTTCTCTTACAGACATGTGAAAAGTAAATTACTCTGTTCATTATTTACACTGAATAGTAATTATTTCCACTAGCATTTTCTCCAACTCTTTTTCTAAAGATCAACGTGAGCAGATGAGGAGGAAAGCACATCTTCCTGTAGCCGTTACCTATTTTCTATTTTAATTGCAATACTAACCCATTCATTTCCATTTCTTCCATATTCCTCAGTTCAATCTGTCTTTATAAGCTATTATAACTTCCATATATTTGCTTGATGGGAATGTTCTTAAATCACCGCGCTGAGCAATCAGAATAGTCCCTGTGACACACCCTCACTTAATAAACAGAAGGAATGGTTTACGGTGCTACTCTTCCTCTGCCTGAGAGTATTGTCTTTGCACCGGAGTCAGTGGAAAAGGATGTTCACTTAGCCTGCTAAAATCCAGGGTGGGGGAGAAGATGGGGAAGAGGAGTGGAATTAGGTTTTGCTTTCCACTGGGTATGACTTTGCATTGAAGAAACTGAGGCTCATGGACACACTTTTTTTTTTTTTTTTTTTTTTTTTTTAAAAAAAAACAACAGCTGATGAAGGATCAGTAGCCTTCAGCAAAAAGGCAGTGTGGTCATTTGTAGGGGAGTAATGTGTTATGCCATGGAAGTGTGATTTTTCAGAATGTGTTATCGACACGCACAAACGTTAATGTCTCAGTTGCAGCATGCTTCATAGTAAGAAGGTCTTAGCTCCAAAAATGCTTTAGGTCCTCATGTATTCAGAACGTGGAAGATTGCACTGAGTTATTGGGCGGTGCAGCAATTTTTTAAACTTACTGCTGAATTAGTCATTTGCTGCTTCAGTTGAGATCCATGCGATCAACCTTTGCTGGCTTAGCGATGTCAGTCAGATTGCAATGAGATGTGGTCTCTGACTAGCATAGCTGCACTGGCACTAGCCCTGGAAAACACAGCAGAGAATTACAATACTGTACTCTTGCTAGTAGTTTGACTTCCAGAATAGGAAGATTGCTGTAGGAGGAAAGACCAAAGTAAGCTGTGTTAGCAGAAGACATTTTTTGCTGCCGTTAGCTCAGTCTGTATTGAACCTTTTCCTATAGACTCACTGGTATAGCTATACTGGCAGAGTCTACAAGTGTAGACCTTATTTAAGTGTTTGCTGTTATCAGACTGAAAAGGGTTTTTTTGACACAAGTCTGTTATCAGGTACCATATCGCTTTCAGTGCAGTTCCAGGGAAGCTCAGCACCTGGCCCGAGGGCCATTCTAGGAGAGGGCACAGCTTTTCATTTCTGTGGTGTAGGAATGAAGACACAGAAAACCCCTAGTTGAAAACAATTTTACAGCTGGAAGTAGATATTGCTTCTCTGGTTCAACTCCAAATAACTACTATTATGAATAACTGTGTATACAGTTCACTGACCAGATTCTTGCTGTATATGGTCTAGCTATTTGTATTTATGGCAACCCTCCACTGGGCAGATCTTAGCGTTATAGCGGACTGAGTTCCTTCATCTTATTGTGTGTCTGGTATAATTCAGGTGAAATACTGACAGAGCAAGAAGAGAATGTTTGCCTAACTGTATGAGGTGAGAATTGCTGTTGTTTCTGTTCCTCTCTTAGGCAGCAACCAGCTTGGCTCTATTTATGGCCACACATCTGTGATGACGGGCAGCCTCCTAGACGATCACCACTGGCACTCCATCATCATAGAGCGCCACGGGAGAAACATCAATCTCACCCTGGACAGGCACATGCAGCACTTCAGAACCAATGGAGAATTTGATTACTTGGACCTGGATTATGAGGTAGACAGTGAAACTTGTTTGTTTTCATTCAAGTTGGCTTTATAAAGATAAGTCCAATAAGAAGAGAAGCGAAAACGAATATAATTTAAGAAGTTTTGGCACTTTTTTTTGTACATTTGTTTTAATTCTTTTTTTTCCCTTACGCTTCCTGAAATTTTCTTTCCAGCACTGTTCCCTCTTAAGTGTAAATTAAGTTTCTCTGCATTAGTCTGCCAGATGCCATCTGGTGTAAGACTTATCTCAGCCCTTTGTATTAAAATGGGAGATCTATGTTGTTCATCAAGTTAAGCATACACTACTTTTAAGGTCTCTAAAAGCAGCTGTTGTAAGCACGAAGCGGATTACAAAAAAAATCATACCATCTGTTATTCCATTCAGGTGATAGTTTGGCACTTTTATCAGAAATCCTCATTCTGTGGTGACAAGTAGTATTAATTTTTAGCAAAGGAGGCAGATTAGAACCTTTCTACTAATACGGATCTTGATCTTTCTTGTCTTAGGTAGGTAGGTACTTGTATTTTCACAGACATGCCATCAATAACTTCATTTCATAAAGAAGCAATAAAGAGGAAAATTCTAAGAAAAGTTTTGTTTAATAAGGTTAATACACACAAGCGTTGACAATAATTAAATGTGGATTTGTTGTTTAATTACACTCTGCCTTCTGTTATTATGAACTTGTTCAGCTCCTCTAAATTGTTATATGAACTTCAGCACGTGGGTTATTACAAACTTTATATAATGATTTTCTTGCACTCTTCAGTGTTTCTAATGAGAATGAATGTGGTTGGCTGAGCCAAATACATGCATTTCCATCCTTACAACTTTAAGCAGTGAGAGGGAATCAAGATGATGTGATGCAGAAAAGTTTGAATTAACTTTTGTATTGATATTTTTACAAATAATCTTTTAATCAAGAATATGATATGAATGTTTGAAAAAACTGCTTTTGATTGTAAATGTTACCAAATCAGATATTTACTTATATTCCAACAAATCTTTAGGAACGCCTTCTTTAGTAGCAGTTATAATGAGAAAGTAATGAGCAAATTTGCCTGTACCTCTGTTACTCATCGAGCACTGAAGATCTGAATTGAGCCACTGAAAACTCACATAAATGGATTTTATTAAAGATTTTAAAGTGAGTGAACTACAGAAAAAGTTAGTCTGAATGCCATAAGCCAGGGCTGGACAATTTGCAGATACATATATAAAAATATATATATCTGTAGCATGTTTGCATAATAAATATAGTGCATACAATAAATTTACACCTAGTAAGAGTAGAATCCAGGACATTCACCTTCCTCTCTTCTCTGACATTAGAGACCTCACTGGCAGTTCTCAAAGATACATTTCAGTCTCCATGTACACGGATGCCTTTATGTTTAATGGAACTTATAGGATTGTGTGTGTAAGGCAAGAGCCTTAACCTCTCTTCTTTTCTTTTCTCTCAGTTATCTCAATGGTTTTGGATTTAGTCGTCGTAGACTAAAGTTAAATGTGTTGCCCTTGTGATAAATTAATCACATGGATAAATCTGAAAAAATTAAAACTATTTTTTATAAAAAAAACAGTTTCTAGGTTAATCTCTTTCAGAAAAGTTAAGTAAGCACAAAAGAGGAATAAACAGTAGTTCTGATTTCATTTTCAAGGTAAAAAAAAAAATCATCCTTTGAGTTCCTCTCAACTCACTCTCATGGTATGTGTTTTTTGCAATTTTTCTCCTTTTCTTCAAAATGTTTCCCTCTCCATTTTCTGTTGTCCAAGTTCATGACTATAACATGCAAAAGAATGTTTGACAGCCATCAAAATATTACTGTCACATTTTTCAGTTCTAGTGCTAAGTCGTGTCAATTTATAATACCTGAAGATGTGTCCTGCAAAATGCTTTTACATAGCTGGTATGTGCTACTTAAAAAGATTTTGATTTTCAGCTATATAGCTTTAGTTCTTCTCTTATGCCAAGTCAAAGCATTCTCTTTGGGACAGAAAATGATATCTTACATGCTTTTAAAGTGGAAAATGTATCCCTAGAGCTGCGTTTTCCTGCTCTCAGTAATAACAAATGGACTTAACAGTGAATGATATTTAAAAGCTCCGCTCTGGCAAATCTCAGCAGCAGACTACAAGGAGACATTTTTGTGAGCGTTTGTGGAGCAGGGAAACTAGGTGTCATTACTATTTATGCTGTCATCTATTGGGTATAAATACTTAACATAGATTGCAGGGGCTAGTCTCATGAGTCCCATATTCTTTACATTTGGGCTGCAAAATACTAATGAAAACATGTAGCGTTTATTCACTTACATTTCAGAAAAGACCCTGATGTGATAGAGAACTGTATAGTCTCTATGGAGAGACACGGAGAGACTTCGTAAGAGATAAAAATTTTTAGTTTGTAAAAGATTTGTTTTTCTTCGTTCTTTTGGCACTAGAGATTCTGAATAACCCAGTGTTTCAGCATTAAGAGAAAAGCAATTCCTGTTTGACCTTGATGGCTGAGTGTTTGCATCTTCTCTATGGGGCTCATTTGGCCTGCTAAGTCTTGTGGTAACTCCTCATTGACTGTAACTACATGATAAAAGCATGTTCTCAGTAGCGGAAGGTGCTTCTGTCTAGCAGGGGATAGCATCTTTAACTATGTGATTCTGTAAAATTCTTCTAGACGAACTAGATATGTAAGCATTAAAGGAAACAAATGCATGGTATTGGAGCTCACCACTGCTGTGCTGTAGTCTGAGCTCTGGCACAGAGTTAGAGCTGAGTCAGTGATCTGAATCAGATTATCCACCTAATTTCATGTCTCCTCTCGTTTAGAAAAATACTGGGGTGGACATTTATTCCAAGTTCTTCGTTTGGTGGACGTATTGTTCAGTAGCGATCAGGCGAGCAGTCCATATATGAACAACTGTGATGTGTGACTGCTCATTCTTTGGATTTACTACCATAAATATTTGCAATCACAAATTCATTACAGATTTTTTTTGTTTGTTTGCTCTTGCAGTGCTTATTTGATACTCCCTTTTTCTCTAAGCTGTTTTGGCAACTCTCTCATTCACTCTGTTTGAATGTTCAAAGAAAGCAAATAAATCTACAGCAGATTTGTTTGAAAGTCTTTGCCCTCCAGTAACTATCTACCATTTTCTGTTTCATTCAAAGATAACCTTTGGAGGTATGCCTTTTTCTGGGAAGCCAAGTTCTAACAGTAGAAAAAATTTCAAAGGCTGCATGGAGAGCATCAACTACAATGGCAATAATATCACTGACCTTGCCAAGAGGAAGAAATTGGAACCTTCTAATGTGGTAAGAGTGTAATTTAATGGTCATCTAAACTTCTGCTTCTCCTTCTAAAAGACACTAGAAGGTTTGTGGGTTTGTGTAGCTGATATCCTTGTGATGTAACTGGAATGATATAGAACACAAATTTTATCACATATACACAGATCTTATTGTATGTAAGTGTTTTTTTTTATTATTATGTCTGAGAATTTTACTTTTGGTGTCCTGTGTCATCTTTCCAAAATTAACTTTCAGTATCAGATAACTACTTTTTAAAAGAAAATCAGCTCAGCCAATTAGTACTTCTTGACTTCCCTCCCAAATTACAGTAGTGCAAAACCAGTGCAAACGAAATTATTAAATCAATTGGAGCTTTCTTGTGGCTTTAAAACCTGGTATCTTCCATCCCTGCAGAGCTAGTTGGATTGCTGGAGTCCAAAAGTCATTGGAAGGGAATACTTCAACAAGCCTTTCTGGTAGCTCTGAAAAGCCCGAAGATATTAGACTTGAAAATCATTATTTTGTTTATTAACATTACAGAGCTTATTACCATTTTATGCTATTTTTTTTTTCTTCCTTAAGCGTTCATAGTTGCTTTCATGTTCAAACTTGCAGCTTTATGGGCAGAGTGATTAAGAAATAATGTACTCTAATTACTGTATTTTTAAGGCTCTAAATGTTCCTAAAATTGCTTGCTGACATACAAAGGCAATGTGGGTAAGAAATAAATGTATTATTGCCATGAGTTTGAGATGGCCTGAATAAGTTGTTCAAGGCTTTCTTCTGTACAAGTTTACAGCCTCCCCAAAGTCCTCCTAGCAATATGTACGTTTCCACTATTGCTTTTCTCTGTATGTAATAAATAGTAGAGATTTACATATGCAGTGATGATGGAGTGCAAAGGATTGATTACCATTTGATTACTCCTTGGATAGTAACACTGAAGTTCCATATGACTGTATGAATGGTATGGCTAAATGGTCAAGGTAATACAAAGGATAATTTTGAATATATCATGTTTGCCTATACAAAGTCAGCAATACAGTCTGATATTTAAAACCTTTTCTCTACATGAATCTCTTCAGTATTGTCAAAGGCAAAGAGCATGATGCATATGCTGTGGAGGAAGACTCCACTTTTAGAATTTTTTTGACCCAGTCACATGAACTCCTGAATCTTTGACTTTTTTTTTTTTAAAATTGCCTGTTATTTCCTGCCTACACTGCATTTTGAGCTTCTCATGTAACCATGATTTTCAAAGATCGATGCCTGATTTAGAAAAGGATCTTTGTGAAGAAGCAGTCTTTCTATTTTGCACAGTTGAGTCCACTGCAAGGTTTCTTAAAGCCTCTTTCTGAACAGAAGAGTTACTTAAGAGGTTTCTGTAGTGCAAATCCCATCCTTTCAAAAGTGCAAAATAGCTAGCAGGCCTGTAAAGCCTCTGTAAAATAATCTCTCTGGTTTTTATTTGTTTATTTCTTTCCTTATTTGTTTGTTTTTAAAATTCTGTTACCTGTTAAGATGAAAGTGGAATCTGCGTAAGCCGCTTTGGCAGTGTTAGTGCTACATCCAGAGGCAATGGCATGCTAGTTTTATTTGATGGTTCTGTTGATTTCCAATTCTGAAAATGGCTGTAAAAATAGAAGTGACCTTTGTTTTCAGTAGAATAACTTAAATTGCTTCAGCTTTTCAAAAGCAAAATCAATTTTAATCTAACTAAATCAACATGGATTTTTATGGGTTTTTTACAAAAGCTTTTTTTCTCCTGATTTTTAGCCTTATTTAGCGTGAAAAATAGACTCTGTTGAGATTACTGTTGTTTTTAATCATGTTTATGATGTTGGCACTGAAGCAATCCAACAAGGATCAAAGCTCCATTGTAGGAGATCCTGTACAAACCCATAACAGTAGGCACACCCTGCCCTAAACAGTGTATTGTCTGAAGAGGCAAGACAGACAAAATGTAATGAAGTGGAACACAAGCAAAGTAATCAGTATGGTGATGAGAAGTATCATGGGGCAGGGGTGGGGGAGAACAAGAGTAAAGGAGGATATTAAAGAGGTGTAAGATAGAAGAAAAAAATATTCTTAGATGTATGTTGAATTTCAGAAGTCACACAATCAAAGGGAGTCGACAAGTTAATTTTGCAGAACGAGGAGGCCCAGAGAATCAGAGATGATAATAAGATGATAATCTTGATTTGTCTCTGAACAAAATTAAATTTAAAAAAAATTAGGTTGTGTATTCATAGGTGTTATGAGCAAAAAAGCATCACCAAGCATCTCTTTAATTCATTGAAGAGTAAGGATATAAAGACAATTTAAACTTTTTGTTTTAAATTTAAATAAAGTCCAACACTGACTTTAATAACATATTTCTTCTAGATTTAGAGGGTAAGAATAAGGGGGAAAAAAGTTTGGCAGTCCTTTGTGCCAACAGATCTTAGGGGAGAATGAGTCAGATGGATGGTCTTGAGCAGTTATCGTTGTTCTTATTAGAGGAGCTTGATTTGTTTTCATAGAAGATAAATGAGGCAAATGATAAAGAGGCCCAAAAGGGAGAGGCAGGGAGAAAAGGACAGCTGAGACAGAGAATGTAAGTGTCTGGTTTTCTCCTGAACCAAGATGCAAACAGGAGTTCGCAGTGACTAACTACCACAGTGCTAACTCTTGTATACAACGTGACCCAGGACTAAGACAGAAACAGGGAACATGCTTGTAAACAATCTTCCAGCTCATCTTTTCTGTATTTTCTACTAAAGTATAAGAAACTTTGTAGGACTTTCCTTACCTTGCATAACTGAAGAAGGTTGACCCTCATACCACTAGTGAGAGGAGACCAGAATATGCAGCTAACAGGAAGTCCAGAGAAATTTGAGTCTAGGAGTATAGTCACTTTATCAAATTTTCCTACCCAGAGCTATATTAAGGGCAGGCAGCGTGAATACTAATTGGATTTAGTTTCCAAAGAACAGCCTCTCCAATTTTAGAGCCTGTAACTGGGAAATGCTGAGGAGAATTGTATTTGCTACCTTCCATCCTTATGTTCCCACTTCTGCAGCTCCTATGCCATGTATTACTGAGTGCAATCCTATACAAATTTAAGATGATTTTTTTCAATTATTCTATTAAGCAAACATTATGTTAAGCTCAAAGATGAGTAATAAGCTATTTTGAGAAAAATACTGAAATAACATGATAAACATTAGCATACAATACATTGCCTGTGCTCTATAATCCATCCTGACTTAACAGGTATCGTAGTCTTAAAAAAACTCGTTACCTTTCTTTTGGGAGCTACATATTCAGCCAGTAGCTCTATGAATTGGGAAGGGTTTTAAGACCCAGTGGTATTTCTGCAAGGGATAACATCTGAATGTGGATGGGCAAAATTGATTTGAAAGAAGTAAACATGAAGGTCATTTGCAGCACAGATTAAAGATCACAATACAAAGCTCAAGCTACCCAAATGAAGGTATTTTCACAATTTCCAACAAAACCAACAGTTTCAGTATAAATGCACAGAATACATGTGACTTCCAGATGTCATTGCCCAGAGAACTGCTCAGCAAGTCACTCTGAATCTACAGAAAAGGATCTCTTTCTCTTTGAAAAACAGGGATGCTATTAGAGAGACAAGCTGCAGATTATCTCGGCCTCTTGACCTAGACCTAGTGAGCAATCTGTATCAGGCGGACTTTACTTAAAAGACGAGTTGTCTCATGAATTAGTCATAGAGGGAATCAGTAATCCAGTTCAGATTAATCGGAATAGCTCAGTAGGGACAATACTAACTAGCAGAGAAATTAGAATTATATGTTCCTTCCTCAAGAAATCTTTTATGCAGTTAGGCTCTTCATGATAAATGCATTCACTGATGTGCAAAAGGATTTGAATGCATTCGGTGCCGTTAACAATAATAGGTGTTATACGTGCAAGTATCCCATGCATCAGGATAAAAGGAGAGCAGCAATTGGATATGAAAGCCTTCTTGTTATGAGGAAATTGTTAGTTCCTCTTGTTAACAAGGCAGCAAAATAAACTTAAAAATGTCCAACAAAAAGCTTGCTGAGCACTACTTAATTGGCATCTGTGAGTGAACGATGAGATGTCAGCTCCTACAAAATGCTGTTGCCCTCTTTGTCTACACAGGACTGCCTTAACGATGTAACATGAGTTGTTTCTAATCCATGGGGTGATTATTACACTGAGAATGTTAACAATTGTTAGAGGGTATTTCATCGACTCTCCAGCTTTTTTTTTTTTCTGTGTGTAAAATTTGTGGTTTAGCCAAAAGTATTGTCTAGCACACTTGGAAATGTTTGGAATAAAACTATTAAAATAAATGAGTTAACTAATTTGATGTAATGCTTAGATGGCTGAAAGCTTAAAATCTCTAGGCAACCTTTAAACCAAAAAACCCAGAATAGCCAAGCAGCTTGGCAATGAAGGAGATGAGGGGAGGTCCTTTGCCTTTACTCAGAAAGTAGTTGTAATTTCTGTCATCACACTGTAAATTAAAAGCTTCCTATAGTTGTTTTAGCTAATTATTTTCCTAAATCCTTGGATATTTTTTGTTATCAATGGAACATGGGTGTATGAAAAGAACATGGCTTGTAATGCTGATATTTTATCATAAAGAGAGGAACAAATCTTTTAGTTCAGCATAAAGAAATCTCTTCCCTAGTTCCAGGTTATTGGAATCATCAGTGTTTTTAATTGGGGATGGAGGCTGCCAACCTGATAGTCTAGCTGCTGCTAGTTCTACTGGCCTTTATAGGTAGGCTATGTGGCAGTATAACTTCTGACATTGTAGGAGGAAGAGGTGGTTGTGCAGAGTAATCTAAGGGTCTGAGTGCTCAAGAAACTATGATTTTTATTCATTTAATTTTGACATGGAAATACTATATAAGAAACTGCATCTGCCACACAGGTAGTATCTTGCTATGACACAGATAAGGTGTTTTCTGGTGCGTTGTTCTTTTAACAAGTGGCAGGTTTGGACATTGGTAGCTAAGTGCTAAATCTTCCTTATTGGCGTCATCTAGCATACCTCCAACTGAAGAGAATTACTTCTAAAAAATTTACTTCGGACTTAGCTCCCACACATTTTCAGACACAAAGTTCCTATCTTAGTTGCAAATTCTTTACCTTCCCTCCAAATGAGCTTTCAGATGCATTTATACACTATGAATACAAAAATACGTGACATAAAAATTTATACCAGGAAGTCAGTAATATGGAGTTTAAAAATATTTATGTGAGAAACATGATGACTGAGTCCTGTTGGGATTCTGAATAGCGTTTAGGTGAACCTCATCTCTAAACATCTAGGTATCTCCAAAAATGTTGTTCAATATTTTGTTTTAATGCACAAAAAAAATCAGAGGAATTGCTGTCTTCATCTTAGTATTAATTTCTGTACTGCACCAGATAAAATTCTTCCTTCCCGAATTGAACTGAAATTGCCGCAGGGTATCCATCTGCCATGGTGCATCAGAAAACCTAACCATAGAACAGGTTCCACTTTGCCACGTGTTAGAGGAATTCTTCAGTAGAGGAAGTTTTCCTGTTATATTTGCCTTCATGCATTAAAAAGTTAATTCTGGAAATTATTTACAGTTTCTAAAGAAAAAAAATGGTGATACATCCTACCATTGTGGTCTTTTATGAGAAATGACGTGAGAACCAGAGTGAAAATATCATGTCCCTAGTTCTAGCCTTATTTACAGATACATTTTAAAGCCTTAGGAGTCAATAAAGTTGACTGGATTTTTGTCAATTTCACAAAGAATAAAAATTTATAGCGTGAAAACTTCAGTTTCTTTTACAGAGAATATTATTGACTAACTACAAATATTAGGCATTGTTCATGATCAGCTACTCCAAATTATTCTGCTTCATGAAATGAAGTATTAGCTTATCTAGTATTACCCAGCAGAAAACACAACAGAGAGGCTAGCTCTTTACTGGGTGTTATACATCCTTCTTTCACAACCTCATATATTATGTTGATTGACACACTGATATAAGGTTATTTGGAAAGCTGTGTTTGATTTTTAGAAAAGGATGAATTACTACTCTGTTATGGGCTTCTTCGGTGACCAAGAACAAGCCCAAGTTTCTGTGTGATTAATTTCTTCATCTTTGAACTGGGAATATTAATGCTTTTGTCTAAGCTTTATCTTAGTTAGACTGTATCACTTCAGGGCAAAGGCTGACTCTTACTGTGTGTATGTCCAGCACAAAATATAATGGGGCCACTGCTAGACAAACCAAACCTCATCAACAACATTATAATAGTAACAATAATTATAATATTATGAACACATTTTTACGTGCAACTTGCATTGATCACAGTAGTCTCTAGGTTGAATGAAACCTAAAATACTTTTCTAGAGGTAGCTATGAATTTAGTGGAATGTTAACATTTTGCTTATGTTTTTCCTTTTTTTGTGTTTTACTTAGGGAAATCTAAGTTTTTCTTGTGTGGAGCCACATACAGTGCCTGTCTTTTTCAATGCAACCAGTTACCTTGAGGTTCCTGGTCGTCCAAGCCAGGATCTCTTTTCAGTCAGTTTCCTTTTCCGAACCTGGAATCCCAATGGACTTCTTGTCTTCAGCAACTTTGCAGATGACCTGGGGAATGTTGAGATTGACATAAATGAGGGCAAAGTCAGCATCCATATCAATGTCACTCAAGTGAAGAAGAACCAAATAGACATCTCATCAGGTAAGTAGGTTTTTTTTAATTGGTCTTATTTTTGTTGGTTTTGTTTAAAAGCATAATGGACCTAAAAATTAGAACAATTGTTTTACAAAATCTAAAATTTAAATTGTAATTATATTAAATCCTTTATTGTATGTTTTGTTGAGTAAGAGGTAAAAGAATACTGGAACAGTTGTTAGATTAAAAAAGAAGACACAAATATTCTTATTCTGTCATGTAACCCGGAAAACATATCACCCTTTATCTATGAGGCAGCATTGCTTCTTTTTCTTCATCTGTCTCACAGTCTTCTCTGCAAAAATATTTGGTTTCAAAAGGGGAGCTTAATCTCTTGTTGAGAGTAGCCTAATAATTAGGCTGCTCCTATTACTTCCTAATAAATAGGAAGCTCTCATTGAAAAAAAAATCCATTTGTTTTAACCACAAAGCTGGCACAAAAAATACTGTGGTATTCGCTACGTTTGCTGTAGAGTCATGCTGGAGAGCTACCAGAGCTTTTAGTACCTAAACTAAGGACGTTTTGGAAAGCACAAGGTAAAAAGTTCAGGATTAAGTTTGTTTCTGGAAGAAAGTTTGTGTACTGGTGTCAGTTGATCAGCCCTTTAAAATTACTTGATACTTCCATTTTGATAAATTCTACTTTCAGCCTAGATTCTTCATGGGCATTTCTGGATCAGCTGTAGCTGATACAGAACTGTTGGCAGAACTGATACACTGGTATAGCACCAAATGAATGACAGTGGTTTTTATGTCTACTCTTCCGTTTGATTTCTGTTTGAAAATGTATTGCCTACATAATCGAACAAACAGGAAATGTAAGAAAAAGTAAAAAATGCCTTTTTTAGTGAGAAAACATACATTAAGTAGGAAAGTAACATTTTACTTGGCAAGTGGACATTTTTGTGAGTTTTCTCTTTTCACCCGGTTAATGAAGCAGAGCTGAGCATGAAATTAAATTAATAATTTTAAAGATAGGACTGAACAAAATATGAATAATTAACATCTAAAAATCAGAATTTACCGGTTTCATAAAATGAAGATTTTTTTAATGAAAAATATATCTTATCTCCTTCCATCATTACAATTTTTTTTGGCACAAAAAATCAGTACCATAGATTACAATTTAGCATGTCATTGCCTTTGTTACATAAACACACTCATGAAAGAATTAAATAATGTTTTGGTAATACAGTAGGATCCTGAACAAGAAAGTTTTGTGAAGGTACTAGTGCATCGGGATTAGGAAACACATGGAATTATCATCTTCTTTCTTTCTTTCTTCCTTAGCTCTGCCTACTGCAAATCACATTTTACAGAGAGAAGTAGCTACCCATGATACTTCATGAGCTTCCTTGTGCCTTTTTGGTCCAATCAGCCAAATATTTAATTAAATATTGGTGCTGATCAGCCAAATATTTTAAGAAATAAAAATTTCACCAGCTTGCCACTAATTTTGCCAGGTGTATATCTTGATATGAAACCGTTTTCCAATTCCATCACATTTACATTCTGGAAGGTAAACATATGTGAAAACTTTTAATTTGCTCTTCTGCTTTCTCCAGACCTTTACCCACAACAACAAAAATTCACCAACTGCTGCAATGTAAAACCTGAGTATTCATATTCTGACTTTTTCTGGAATATGCTGAATTGAATATTCTTCAGAGTAAATCTTTTTAGTGTGTATGATCATTTCACATAGTAGCTCAAAAATCACATGCAGCCATTCCTTTTTATAGCCATGATGCTGTTCTTAGTCTCTGAGCAATCCAATATCTACATATTACTGTTTGAATATCTTAAAGAGTTAGTAGTTTTCTTCATTAATATCATTTGTACCATAACAAAAATACATTTATTGTTTAATTTTCATTGTATGGACTTTTATATTTGCATAGCTATCCTGGGAAAGCTGTCATTGATTTTAGTACTTTGTTGCTACTTTTGTTGCAACAGGTATTTCGGAGCCTGTGAAATGAATTTTGTTTGTGAGCATAAGAAAACAGTAGATGGCACCTGCCAGGGAAGGCTGCAGAAGGAATGCAGCTGTTGTACAGCAAGTACCACAGTGACCTTGTTCCCTTCTTGTACCGGGAATTAACAGATGTCAGCACGTAAACCTGTTTGGTTTGTTTAGATGTCAAAGCGGTCTGCCTTTGGTGCAAAGATTTCTGGCTGGTGTGGGCCTATAGATACAAAGTGCACAGATTTTCACTGTTTCTTTTTGCTTACAGCTGGCAAAGCAGGATTTTCTGTAGTCATGTGTGCAGCATTCTGTGTAACTGCGTGTGTAGGGTATGAATAATTAGACTTCTGTCCGCTGGGAGGTACACACCCTGGTTGTCACAAAGAATTAGGCTGGAACTAAAACTACATCCTGGGTGCAGGTGTTTTGTGTTTCATAGTTTTTGCTGTACTTATGCCTGTCACCTGCAATACATTCTTTTCACTGGAGGACCTTGCTCCTCCTTTCATGCCTTCAGTCACTTTCAAACCTCTGCCTCATCTCTGTGTATCTAATTAGGGCATTTAAATATCTCTGTATTGTGAAAATTATATTTATATGTGCTGAAAAGAACCAAGGATGATTACGTATATTGTGGTCTGGTACACATGATTTTTACGTTACTAGTAAAAGGCAACAGACTTCACGCTGACCTGGCAAAGTAGAATCTCAGGTTTTACTTGACTTGGCTATAGCTTGTTTAAAACTGGCCAGACGACTAGTCCCTTACCTGTCTTGGGCTTCAGCTTGGTGAATAGTAGAGGCAATAAAGACCTGGTAAAAAACGGTAGTAAATTTTTTACTGTGTCAATAAGGTGTACACTCTTTTACCCATACCACAATTTTGAGTGTAACTGAATATTTCACATTAATATGCAGTTTAGCTTTCAGTTTGTAGTACATATGAAAGGGACAAAGATAATTAGTCCTTGTGGTTATACATACTGCCTAATTTTGCTTACTGAGTGGATTTTTTCCTTTTTTTCATGATCTTACCAGTTGTTCCTTCAAAAGAGGTGTCTAAAAATAAAAAGTTATTTTCCTTCCTTGACCAACCTTCTGTTTAGTGCTCAGTAAGCACTGTTTAGCTGTGAACAGACCAGCAAAGCTGTTGTACAGTCAGTGGCCTTGATTTGGCTTTTTCTTACGTTAATCTTATTTAGACACTAACACCGTTTGATTGATGAGAGTTATATTAATAAACTCGCTGTTAGTAAAAGGAAAATCAGGCCCACTGAGAGCTGAAATAAAGATTTAATTAGAAGAAATAAGCTACTGACTGTGCAGAATTACACAGGTGAAATACTTGAAGCATGTGTATAAATCAAGAGTTAAACATCCTATTGACTTTTTCTCTGAAGAGTAAACTGTGATTAATATCTTCAAAATTATGTATGTCCCAGCATAGGGATTAATAATAGGAGAGAATCTCAGAAAACAGTCAAGAGATTTATCTTTACTGCTATGAATAGTTTTGGAGTAAATTCTGCTTTTGGCATCATGGGATTCAGGCAAACTTCCTGGAAATTGCTGGGTTTACCCAAGGGATTGATGGAAGCAACACTTGGCTGAGAAGATGGAAGAAAGAAGTGTTCTTGCTTTCTTTAACAACTTTTGAAAAGCAGATTTCCAATGGAGTTTTGCATACCAAAGGATTCTGATATTCTGCTACAGTTTTAAAAGTCATTTAATTTTAGTGTATGCTACCCGTTTACCCTAAGAACCTATGCAAAATCTTTGATCTTGAAATTAGGAGAATACATTGTTGATGAAGCTGTATTTATTTGTAAGATTTAACAAGCTAGTGTCCTCTTTCTTGAGCACAGAAGAAATCAACAAGTGGAGGATGTTAAACTCCCACATCTCTCTTTGTCAAAAAAACTTTTATGAAACTTTTCCCAAAGCCAAATGTAAATCATGTTCAGTTCAGGGTTAAGCCACAACCATGTCTCAATTGCCTCCTTTTCTTCCACTTATATTTACCTGCTTAACCCAAAATCCTTTCTAACGGAACCAAACTTTTCTGAATCTTTCAACACGGGGAGGAATTGGTAACCCATTAACAAAGGTGAAGAATGTTGCTTTGGTCAAAGAAACAATAGTAGCATTCAAAATAACACTCCTGAAGGATTAATCTAATGGCTTTCTGATGTTTTTAATAGAAAACCCCGAATCCCTGTTTCAATATAGAAAAGAACTTCCCTGCCTCTTGAGAAGAGGTGAAGTATTCACAGTGGCAGATCCTAAAATAATCTCTTTATTTACCCTCTGTTTGCTTTCTCACTTCTTATCTTTTCATAGACAGCTCTGAGCTTTCATATCGTAGAATCATAGACTGGTTTGGGTTCCAAGGCACCTTAAAGATCATCTAGTTCCACCCCCCCTGCCATGGGCAGGGACACCTCCCACTAGCCCAGGTTGCTCAAAGCCTCATCCAGCCTGGCCTTGAACCCCTCCAGGGATGGGGCATCCACAGCTTCTCTGGGCAACCTGGGCCACTCCCTCACCACCCTTTCAATCAAAAATTTCTTCTTAATATCTAATCTA
>NW_010098880.1:0-39609 GCF_000699245.1 Pterocles gutturalis
CCCAGATAACGATTCTGGAGCAGGGAGAGGACCAAGACTGCAATCCTAGAATGGAGATAAGAGCCTGAGCATCTGGGAGACTGAGAGCTGACCAATAGAGCGAGACAACCCCAAAAGAGGCATGACCCTCAGAGAGAGAGAGAACTTCCAGACAGATCCTCATTTATATACTGGGCATGACATGCATGATATGGAACAGACTATTGTCCAATTTGGGTCTCAATCCTAAACCTAAGGTCGAATCCAAGGCTAGTAATTGGGGCTGTGCTCCCTCCCAGCTTCTCCTGCACCTGCAGACACTGACACAGCAGAGAAGCTGAAAAGTCCTTAGCTGTCCTGGCAGCAACTATAAACACCAGTGTGTTATCAGCCTTCTTCTCAGCACAAATTCAAAACACAGCCTCACACTAGCTACTCTGAAGAAAGCTAAATCTGTCCCAGCCAAAACCAGGTCATCTTTTGTTTACAGAAAGTCCACAACTGCAAATATCTGTAGCAGGTTTGCACTGTGAATGATGATTAAAAACACTGATGACTATCACACCAGCTCAGCTGTAGCTTGAGCTGTCATGGTACTTTAGCATCTATGTAAGGAAATCAAGAACTAGGTGTGCTACTTCTGAATACAGCAGATCATTTGCAGCTTGCCAGCCAGTTTACTCACCATAGGATGAGGTATCAGCATTCCCTAAACTTAGCCTGACTTCATGGTAGCTTGGTATACTAGGATGATGTTTAACAGGTGTGAAAATATTCTCAGAATATTGCTGTTTACTCCTCCCTTTCTGAGGGCATTTATCACATTGGTTGTATTTGGTCATTTCATATACTCAAAAGTAAAATACTTGCAGTGTCATGACATAAAACTGCATAATTGTCAACTCATTATGTCCCTCTTGTACAACCCTTGATAAATTGAAAATGAGCTGGTAAGGTTTGAACAGGAGCAGTAAATTGTATAATCTTTTGCTGAAAATCATTTTTTACTCATTATCTTCCAAGATTGTTATCTCATTCTGCAACTAATCCTTGTTTTACATTTATGCCAAAACCAACAGTTAGAACCTTTAAATATCAAATGTATCCTGTATACTGTAAAATAGATTTTATGACTTGAAAGGAAAAGATAATAATATGCATAAAATGCATGATCAGTAACCTCTTTTAGGTGTACTCCTTAAATATGGGCTTTTTAAAGAAAAGTTCAGTCAATTCACCAGAACTTTTTTGCTAGACAGTGTCCATGATGGTTTCATTGTAAATTGGGGTGCAGAGACATATATGAAGGGACACATGTTCTAGTAAGCACTCCAACGAATATTCAAAGAGAAATTAAGAACTTACTTCCCTTGTGCTGCTAGATGATCACTAGACACTTTTTTGACAGTATGTTCTTTTCTATTGACTACCACTCTGTATCTCTGTGGAACTATAAGAGACCTTCTGTCAAAGTCAAAAAACCTTAAATTAATTTGGAGTGGCAATGCAAAACACCCTAAGGATTCGATCCTGACACTAAGGGAATATTAATCCAGCTGGGGACATCTTCTGTGGTATTCACCATGTTAAGTTCAGAAACTACAACACATGCTTCCTCATTTGAATTAGGTGTGCCGGGCTCCCTTCATACCCACAGGAGGAAAAATGGGCCATTCTACAGCGTTCATCTGCTTAATTCTAAACATTAACCTTAAGATTAGATGAAATGTGTCTTTATGTTCCTCTTTCTGTCCTCCCCTATAGAGAAAGCACAAAGGAGGTAGTTCAGAAGTAGGTGATTATACCTATGGATAATGACAGCTGGTCAGACAAATAAAACTGCTTTTTGCCTGATTGTTGTGAACAATACCTGCAACTAAAAAATATTGAGATAGATCAATTTTTATGAAAAAATATTTTTTAGAAAAAAGATTCTGCTTGGACAGGGGAAATTATGTCTATGATTATGTTAAATATTGTCACAGCAGTACCATTACAGAATCTTAGCTTTAATTATTTGTAAATGTTGACAAATGTAAATCAGATTTTCTGTCCTCCTTTCCTTTCTACTCACTGATTAAACAGGTCATTTAAACTGCATATCATCACTGGAAAGAAAAGGTAAATGGTCATCCTTTCATATAAGAGATTTGATGAGCAGAAATAATCACAATATGTCTGTACTAGTCCAATGATACATTTTACTTCAACATTGTTATACACATAAAATCTAACTTTCTTACCCATTGCAGGTGATTTACTATTAAGATATAATTTCTTTTGCATAGCAACTGATAAAGTGAATGCAATCAAATCTTGAATGCATAAATAACACAGCCTCCTTTTTCTTGATAGCCTTCAAAAGAAATTGCTCAATAGCCTTTTGAGTGTAAAACTGGTTTTTAATGTGATCCACTTCATGGCTTAAATGGTGCTCATGGAATATAATACTTCCTCATTAAACAAATTGTCTCATTATTAGTTTTGTCTTGAAGAAGTGTCCATATGTCTCTATTTCCCTGTCTCTTTCTCATACTTATTCCAGAAGAAAAAGTTGCTTTCTTAAAAATGTATATTGGGCATCAAGGATGGACTTAGACGAAACTGGGGTTTTCAGCTTAATTTCAAGAAAAGCTAGAACTGTAAATGTCTGTGTATGGGTGTGTCTGCAGTCTATGCTCTTCCTGTGTATTTTGTCTTTACGTTCAGATCCCAAGAAAGTCGAAGTGTTAGTTCCCTTGAACAATAAAACCATGACTTGAGTTAGAAGAGTTATAAGAGAAACACTTGAAATTGGTTAACTCTGTATGCATTTTGCATTATTTTCTGCAGTTAAAAATGCTTATATTATACAAAATAGTAGTATGCATATAAATCTAAATATTTAAATATTTTCCCATGCACTCCGGGTATAGAATACAAGATCATTAAAGCTGGAAAGTGACTTTCAATGCTATTTGTTCCTACACTAGCAGATACTCCCTGAACTACCACAGCGGGAAGACAGAGTGAGGGAATTCTGCCTAGAACTGCACATGCAAAACCATCAGTCTGTCTTGAGGATCAGATCCAGTACAGATAAAATCCTGTCATGATTTTCCTGCAGAGGTACCTCACAGAAGACATCACTACCGCTGGTAATAACAAGCACGTAGCAAGCACCATGACAGGGGACATTTTTCAGGGACAAGTTCCTACCTCTGAACAGTCAGGTGTAACTGCTTCCTGGAGTTCTAAAATTAAAAAGAGAATATATGGGTACTTTCAGCACTGAGTCAGCCTGACTAATTAGCAGGCTGGTTCTACTTCCGTTTTGTTTGCATTCCTCTCAAACTGAAAAATTTCCTTTTTTCTTCAGGGAAATAGATCTGCTACCTCCCAGGACTCTTAGAATTGTCTCAATAATGTGACATTATATGAACAGGCAGAAAAAAAAAAATAAAACACCAGGAAGAGGAAAAAGCTTCTGCCACTTTCCACTGAAGAAAATAATCTGTTTCCAACTGCACTGTAGGAGAAAAGTTATGAAGTAGAAAAAAGAAAAATCCATGGTTACTGCTGTCAGAGATGAAAGAATTAAAAAAGAGTGATAAGTAGTCTCAAGAATTAATCTCCTTTGCCTCTGTTAACCTTTCTGAAGTCCTGGTCTTGGTTTCCCAGGCAGGAGCTACTCAGGTAGCACTGACAATGATGAGGGAAGCAATAACAGCTTTCAGCCTCTTTACCTTAAGAAGCCATTACTCTTCACTTTTTTCGTCCTCCTACCTTACTGCCATGCGGCAATCGGCCAGCTGTACAGTGCATATCTGCTCTGTCCTTATTGAACAAGAACTCCATGTCAGAACATCATGACTCTGTCTCCAGATACATTCACTCTTGACTGTCTACACGAATGTTGAAAGACTGGGCTTTGTCTGAACAGTAAGTAAGCCAGTATTTTTTGGATACGAATGTACATGGACATAAAGAAAACCTTATTTCCTTTGCTTTGTTCTTAAGGAAATTGAGAGCCTACAGGTTAAAAATATCTCTCTCCTTGAATGGTTTCATCTTTGATCTCACAAACTTGTAAATACTTTTAAGAAATAGAGTATCTACCAGGGTCTGTTTTATTGTGATTTAGTTGTTATTATTCTATGGGCAGTCATACTTTTTGTTTTTCTCATAAAAATAGCATGGATCACTTTCTTTTATAGGACTAGCCTTTGGGCGGCTGCAAGCAGTTGAGATTTCTCTTAATTTAATGTTTTAATTTGTCCTGTTTCCAATTACCTTTGGAACTATTTTATTGACTGAAGTGTAATTCCTTTAAAGTGTTTTCTTCTAATTAATATAAATAGAGGGGAAGTAATTCAATAAGTAATTTAAGGATTTTAGGGATTTCTTATTTTCACTTGTGGCTGTAAACAGAGCACTGATGGTAAAAGATTCTAATTTTAAAAATAAAAGAAAAAAGCTCTATTCAGATTTTACTTTTTAACCTATCTGGAACTATAGCTATTACAACATCTCAGTTTATTAAAAGAAACATTCTATTTTTGTCTTTATTTTATTCTTTTAAATTTTTAAGTAAAATTGACTCAGTTAACTCTGGCTCTGTCTAGTGGTTTGTATGTTTCTTTATGAACAGCCTAAACTCATCCAAGGGTAACTTACTGTTTGAAATGGAGTTATGACAGAGATTAATGTAGTCCAGTACCTGTCACATGAAATTATCTCTTTAGTGCTGACAGATTTTCAATAAGCTCTTGAACCTCAGAGTTTCTTGCCTTTAATAAAGTTCTCAACTTGCCTTCCAACGCAACACAGCCTGTTTTTATTTCTTAGGCAGTGCGAGCAAACCTGGTTTTTTGACACATATCATCAGCTGCATTGAAGAGTGGTCCTGCTGCCCCACTCCTAACTGTATTCCCTTGGGCATTGAATGATGTGGGAATAGTGAATTTTTCTGACAGTGTGCTAATTTGCTCTTGTGACCTTAAGCATGTAAAATCTTTCTTTCCTTCTCTAGATAGCCAATAATTCCTGCCATATTTGAGGTCCCTATTTCCGTAAGTGTTCCTGATATTTAAGTATGCCAGTCACATAACAGGTATTTTTAAAGTCACTAAACGTGTTACATTCAGTGGAATTTAGGCAGCAGATTTTTCCCTCAATGGGATTTAGGGTCCTAACTTTCTGAGAACAATTTACAAATCCAGAAAGAAACTTAGTTTTATTTTGAACAAAAAGCCTTTGGGTATTTGATCTTTAATGTCTGTGTGTCTTTTTCTAATGTTATATACCTTTCCTCAGGACTTCATCTTATGGATCAAAGTCTTGTGGTTGCAAATCAGCCTTTAGGTTTTAACTTTTACCTTTGTTGCGCTTGAAAATAGCAGTGGTGTTTCCATGTGAGTCTATTTTGAGAAAAATATTCATGTTCTTAAAAAAACAGAGGAAGTTTTGCACAACCAAGACTTGGATCAGCTGACTAATCAGGACCATAAGAGATTCATCATTCTGAAGTGCTCATTACTGAAAAAGTGCTATGATCAATTGATGGCTACAAATGACTTCATACATCCTTTAGTCTGAATAAATAATTCTGCCACATATTTTCCTTCAAAAGATTGTCTTTAATTTCCCTATCAAAGTATATATATATTTATGTATATATGTATGTATAAATAATACTATTGTGTTAAATGATGACAGAAGCATGATCTGGGGTCAAGTTGAGAGCCAAAGTTCACTCCTAGTAGTATTCACGCCTAGTACAGAATAGCTAACAACAGTCTTGGTAGTCAGAATCCAGTGGATGTCTCCTGATATCTAACACAAATATTATGTGTCTCATAAGCATTTTGACCCTCAGAGCCTGAAAAGAAAAGGCCATATCTAACACAATTACATGAGGAAATGTTGAAATATACTAAATACTCAAACTAGTCAGAGGTATAAATGTAGGTATGTGTGACTATGCAAAAAAAAAATCTGTTCCTGTCTCTGGTTTCATAATCATTCTACAAAAAGTAAAAATTATAAGCTGGATAGGCTACTGGATGTGTTGACGTCTCATATCTTGCAGTTATTAATACTTTCATCTATAACAATTATTTCAAAATCTATACAGAAATGTAAGTTGAATGGATTTTGAAATTTAGCCAAAAATCCTCTCTTATCTGGCAAAGGTGATAAGTTTTTATTTTTTCTTTCCTGAGGAATACATAGATCTGGTGAATCTTAAGCTATATGTTTATACATGAAAGGGAAAGCTGAGGAATTATTGTTGTCTCATTAGAATATTTTGAAACTCTAGATTTTTTTAAATTCAAATTCGTAGTAGAATATAAGCCTCTCAGATGTTTATATCATTATTCAACAAGTGATACTAAATGCAAGCATTATATTTAAAGAGGCTTACTTTCAAGATTAAAGAGGTTTTCTGTAGTATCTATTTTTTCCCACAGTATTTTATTTTATGTGCAAAGTCTTAATGAGTGAAGTTGAAATGGTAGGATATCACCAGGAAAGAAGATTCACAAACTTTCAAACTTTCTTGCCAATATTCTAATCTTTTCAGAATCCTATTTTTCTAATCTTCTTTCAGAACTCCATGTCAGTAAATAAAAAATTATTTTTAGAGTTTAAAAATAATTTTAAAAATACAATAAAGTAGATCCTTTTATGACTGAGATGCGTTTAACTCCTTAGAAAATGAAAAATGTACAGTGGTCTACTATTCTTCCTGTCAAACAAGGTGATTTTACATTAAGTTGTAAATAACAATAGCGTAATTATTTAATAATGGCATAATGATATTACACATACCAGTAAATAGCTATTAATAATAGGGTAATTATTTTGTTATTGCCAGAGAAGTTACCGGGCAGTCTCAGGTAACAGGGACAAGTAATGGGGAAAAATAATTTACTTTATCAGTAGAATCTAAGCAGTTCTACTGCAACGGAAACCACATCATTTATAAAATACATTATAGAGAAGTAAAATACAAAGTGTACTGTAGCTCACTGCTATATAAATCTCTTCACTAAGTGCAGCTCATGATTTATTAAATACAAACTGACCACTTCCCTTAAAAAAAAATGTCAGCTTTTAACTCAAATAATTGTATAGTCATACATGGATCTTACTTATTTGTATACTGTGCCATAACTACAATGATAATTATATTCTATAAAGTGCCTACACAAATGAAAGCTATAAGAAAGCAACTTTAAAACTGTGGCTGGAACTAATCCTGTGTGTTTCCCAGTTGCTCACAGTGGCAGCTCAGAGGTACACTCCAGCTCTTTTGGTGGGGAAACTCAAACGCAGAGATAGCTGCTGAGAAGTTGTATTCTTCCATCTGGTGTACGCTCATCTACACCAGCCTCTCTCATAGTCGTCTGAAGGTATCCCATCAGCCCTGTACTTTTGTAGCTTCCCCTGGAACCAAAACAAAGCAATCCCTTCTTTGCCATCCCCTATCTAAAAGGCATAAAAGGAGCCCACCCATTATTTGTATGAATCCTCTACAGCTCTGTGTCCTGGTGGTTCATCCTGGCCTTTGATAAGGGAAACTTATCAGTATATTTAAAGGATAGTTCAGGGGTAATTATGTGATAATGCATGGTTGTCTCATCAGAGGTGGCTGGAGGCTGGCTTCACTGATCTTGGAAAAAAGTTCAAGTTATAGTCAAAAATTAGAATTATAAAATGCTTTGCTAATGTAAAGTTTACAGTGAGTGTCCTTTTCCCAGAGAGACTTGGGCATCTCATCCTGGTCACAAACAGGGTCAGATGTGCTGTGTCAGCACAGCAACAGCCAGATACATCAGGCTAGAAATCCAGCAGGCCAGCAAAGCATATCCCAGCCTGGGCCAGTGCGGCCTGAGCACAACACGTGTGATGGCCTCACTGTGAAGCCTACATGCATCTTGGAGAAATTACCCTTTGACAGATATTTGATGAAAGACACCATTCCCAGCCCGAGCCACACAGAGCAGCTGTTGAGGTGGCTATGATAAAATAAGAGCTGCATTTGAGAACAAACAGAAAAGGGACTGACCTGGGCCTGATATCAAAAAGTGGCCAGTAAAGTATGACTGGGAATGAGATAAATCCCTATTTCTCTGTGACTTTCTGAAGCGTGATGGGAATCTTTGCATTTATACAGGAGTTGGGGGAGGGGTTCTTTGTTTATTTGTGGGGTTTTTTTTTTACTTTGGCTCTACGTAAATTCCTCCTATTTCTCTAGAAAAAAAATCTGTCTGTTTAATTACAGATTATAGTAAGAAATATCATTGCTACAGGCCATTCTACTCCATCATAAATATCCAGCCTCTCAGACAAGGTAGCTAAATGGCTTGTATTACGGGACTGCAGTAGGGATCAAGGAAACACATGGTCTAGTTGGCCTAATTGTCTCGTGGAGGAAGTAGGCAGAGGCTGGGCATCTCACTGATTGTAGTCATCAACTCTGAATGTACATCACAGATAAAACTGAGAAAATGTGACAAATACATGTTGAGCAACTTGGTTACTTAAAGAAGAGGGTGGCAAAAAGTGAATGCTAGGAGGCTGTTGAATGAGGCTCCTGGGTAGCTGGATATGTGGGACAGTTGGGATGGTGGTCAACCCAAACCATCCAGCTGGGCCCTGGGTGCTGCTGTCTGTAGAGATGTGTGTGTATTTTTGGATGGAGCATCCAGAACATACCTCCATGCTGCAGCCGTAGAGGCTGGGGATGTCACTGCAGAGTTTCTCAGGAATATGCGATGCCTTTTGATACCATCAGATATAGCCCAACTTCTCTGTTTCTTTTTCCTCTTCTCCTTCGTTGCTCATTCTTGTGCTGCATAAAGAAGATTCAAGTCTCTGCTTAAAGCAACAATAATAAGAATGATGTAAAATATCATTAGAAGAAAAGCATGGATCAGCTGGTCATATCTTCAAAGGCAATTCATGCTCAGCTGATGCAGGCAATTTCCTGTCAACCTGATTTTCAGCAATATGACTGTCATTAATTATGCATATAATGAAAGTTAACATACGACAGACTTTGATACTAGGACACTGTCTTCAACATAAAAATTGCATAGTATGAATAATTTGCTAGATTTTTAAGGTCAGAGTTGTAATTACACTGCACTAATTTAATTACTCAAATTTAATCTTGTAGACCTGCTTCTTATCATGTTTTAGTCTGTGTGACTCATGAACCACGAGCATGCTAGAACACTGAAAAAAACTAAGGCATACACTGTAAGTGGAGGCAAATTAAATTTTGGGGAATTATTTGAAAGTAAATTATGTATGGGCATGTAAAAGCAACTCATTCCTCTGACAGCTTGTTATGTGGCAAAATTTACTGCGTTTATCCTTGTCACATAGAAAATGTTTTACAGTTGTGGAAAAGTAAAATAATTTCTTTCAGGTTATACAATAAAAAATAACCTTTGTATTGTGTTATATGTTTCATCTTGTTGGGATATTATTTTTGCCCCTTTGGTTTTTTTCCCTTCTACTTTCTAACTTCACTCTTAGTTACCACTTCCTAGAGTGTATTTGCTCTATTTGTTTTCTTTTTTTTAATCTGCTAGTCTACATTACAAACCTTCTGTTCTGAGATCACGAAAGATTCAAAACAATGAACATGATTCAAAGACAGACTTTCCATACAAAGTCCTGTTCTCCATAAAGGGAGAGTAAAATTCCCATGAAAGAGGGTGCAGTTTCACGGTCAGCTGTTACTGAAAAGGGCAAAACGCATCCTTTCTGTGACATACTCTGATCTTTTTTTCATTCCTTTCAATCCTTGAGAAGTTTGTAACTGAAAACTAACTAGGCAGACTGCCCCCCTCTTCACCACCCCCTCCGATGTCGCCCAAAACAGACCTTTATCAAGCCAGGTCTCAGCAAGCTGATCTGACCTCATACTCGTGTAAAGGACTTCACAGGACAACTGAGAAAGGAAATGAATCCGAACAGACCTCAATGTTGCCTGAGATAATTATGAAACAGCCCCGTTAAGTTCACAAACATGCAGGCAGCTTTTGGATTGTATGGTCCTGTGAGCAGTTGTGCTGGTTTTGCCTGGGATAGAGTTAATATTCACAGTAGCTAGTATGGAGCTGCGTTTTGGATTTGTGCTGAGAACAGTGCTGATAGCACAGGGATGTTTTTGTTATTGCTGAGCAGTGCTTACGCAGAGCCAAGGCCTTTTCTGCTTCTCACACCACCCCACCAGCGAGGAGGCTGGGGGTGCACAAGAAGCTGGGAGGGGACACAGCTGGGACAGCTGACCCCAGCTGACCAAAGGGATATTCCACGCCATATGATGTCATGCATATAAAGCTGGGGGAACAAGAAAGAGATGTTTGGAGTGTTGGCAATTGTCTTCCCAAGTAACTTACGCGTAGTGGAGCCCTGCTTTCCTGGAGATGCCTGAACACCTTCCTGCCCATGGAAAGTGGTGAATGAATTCCATTTTTTCCTTTGCTTGTGTGAGTGGCTTTTGCTTTACCTATTAAGCCGTTTTTATCTCAGCCCATGAGTTTTCTCACTTTTACACTTCCCACTGAGGGGGAGTGAGCAAGCGGCTGTGTGGTGCTTCTATTGGCTGGGGTTAAACCATGACAGCAATGAAAGTAGGACTTCTAAATGACTTCCTGAAAATAAAATCTTAATGCTCTCAAAACCTGTTTGTTTACTAAAATATGTATTTAAAGTCAGATTGAACAGGTAGGGAAAAAGTTCTTAGTGTAATGTCAAAAACATTTGGACAGTTATAAAAAAATTTTTAACAGATAATATCTTCAATGAAAACACTCCCTCTTTTAAAAAATATATTAATGTAGAATCAATATAGTTTTACCCTATCTTTGTCTGATCTTATGAATTAATCTTCCCAGAAGCAAATTAATGCTCTTCTGACATATATCTTTATATATCTCTATCTGACATATATGTATTCTGACACAATTAATGCTTATTCTGACATATATCTTTCTCTGGAATAACAACTGTGTATCATTTTTTAAGACATTATAAGCTGTTTTGGAGGGACATTTTATAAAAGTCAGGCAATTAGTTACAGAAAAAAAGTTGACTTGGTCTTCCTTGACAACAGGCTAGATTGAATCCAGGTGTATCTCATGATCTTCCTCAGTGCCCCAGGAGATTTTATATAATTATTCTGTTACTTGCTCTGAAGCTAACTTAATAATGTAACATAAGGACACTCTGGAGATATTACAAATCCAGAATGCATTATCTCTAATTTATTATAGTCAATCCACTACGGAGATATTCTGCTGAATCTCTTGGTGATTTTCATCAAGGGGAACATCGAAGTTTCTAAGTCTGTAAGTATGCCAGTAAATCATTTGCACATATGACTATTCAGCCATTCTTATCCCAGACTAATAGGCTCCTAATTTCAGTGGAAGAGAGCATATGGCTAATGTCAGAAGTTCCATGATCCTCTCAAATGAAATGCAGCTCTCTTCTGGTCCTTTCAGGGGAAGTCACCCTGTGGAAGGAAGTGGAATTTGTTTCAGGCAATTATGTGTTTTAAAGACCCTCAGCACTGGTTTGTTTTTGATATATTTTTTTCACAAAATAACATTTGATTACTTTGTCTGTAATTATGGGAAAATAAATTACCACAAATTTTAAGTACTTTGGAGTAATAGATGACATGTAGAAGTATCTAACTGTTGCCTGTTGTGCATGTTCCAAGCCAGCCTGATCAATCATGTTAGAAGTCTGAAAATGCTTTTATTAGAGCTATAATGTAACAAGCTTTCATATTTCTTAAGAAGGAAAAATTGGTTTTGTTTCTTTAGGTAAGATTTTCTGGATTTACTTTCTTATCAGTTACGAAACTTACCTAGGAAAGCACATCCAAAAGCATTGTTTCAAAGTTTTTAGGGCAATTATTTTTTTAGGCATTGTGGCAATTATTATTTGGAGCGTTTAACATGTTTTATACCCAAAGAAGACAGACCAACTGATTTTCCTTTCAGTACTGATTGTTATCAAGGATTTGAATTTTTCACATAGTTTCTTTAAGCTATTTCTATTAACATGTGTTTATTGTGTAGTAGCATCCCAAACAGATTCCTCTTGCATTGAATGTGCAAAGCATCCTGCTAATCTTTTTCTAATATGCAATATTTATTTTCCTTATAGTAATTCATCCTGCACCTAAAATTTTATACTTTTTAAAATATCATATTTATACTGCTTTTGTAATCTTCAGGAAGTTTTCCTTGAATCTTTCCTTGAGGATGTGGTCAAATGTGAAATTCCTTGACAAAACAACTACCTAACTGCAGTACCCCTTACTTCTCTAAAATTGTAGCTCAGCATATATAAAAGAAAGACTATATAGCTGATGTAACTAAAGAAGAAATGGCTACAGCTTTTACACAGATAAAGTCAACCCCAGGAAGTTAGGGACGGATAATAATGCAGTATCCATATCACAGTGACTTGGGGAATTATTCTTTTCCCATTTCCCGGTGAAAAGCTCTAGAAAACCTGAGTTTTACCATGAAATGTATTATTAATTATATAGCTATGTGTAGCAGACTTAGATGCTACAATAATCCTTAGTTCTGGTCTTATATTTTTGTTCCAAAATTGAAGTCAAAAGTCACTTAAGTAAGGAAGTGTGACATAACAATGTACATATGTATAGCAACTCCTCTATGTATATAGTTTGTAGCACAAAAAATTGCATACCTGTTACAGGCATGGTTAACAAAATTCATTTTACTTGTAAATGAGGTTCATGAGTTTTGAAGCTAGAAAAACTCATACCGGTCCTGCACAAGGGTCTGCATGGCATATCCCTGTTCTCCTAAGGACATAGGGGTCTGCTTAGAGAAAAATTCATTAAGGAACGGGGGCCTTACTAACAAATGAATTTGTACAGTTTTACAGTTGAAGTTACATCTTTCTAAGGGTTACAATTTCTTTAGAAACCTGTGAGCAAGCAGTAGGTGAAAGGTGATGCAGCAAATGATGTAAGGCATCTTGATCATTTAAAGGCATACAGTAATGAGAAAGTCTTAGATGGTAAAAACATTTTGATTTTAACATTGTATATTCCCAAACTCTTCACCCCAGAGTGACAATTTTCCAGGGCATTTTCTCTGTTGTTTCTGCCCTTTCATGCACAAGTTTGCTGGCACTCACTTAGGTGAGTTCTTCCCTTATCATCTTGGGAAAGACAGAGCTGACAAATATTTGAGCACAAATGTGAACACAGCTCATTCTACTCCTTAGCCGACACACAAGTCATAGGAGACACTGCAGAACATAAATGAGAACAGTGAGCTTTAGGACAGCCTTAAAAATCAGGTGCCAAATCTAAGATAAGAAATTGAGCCAATATTTATGTTGTGGTTTTGTGTGGTGGGTTTGTTTGATAGCAGGGGAGGGGCCAAAGTCATGGCTCCTGCAAGTAACTGCTAAAGGTCTCCCCTAGCTCCAAGTCTGCTCTGGTAGTGAGGGAGGGGCTGCAGTGGTGGCTCCTATAAGTAACTGCTAAGAGTTCCTTTGGAGGAATAACTACTAAGTCTTTGGAGGAATAACTGCTAAGCCTCTGGAACCAGGGCAGGGAGGCGAGTACTACTGAGATGGCCCCTGTGAGAAACTGCTGGAAGTTCCCCCAGCTCCAGGCTGGACCCGCCCCTGACCAGGGCTGAGCCAATCGGCACCTCTGTGAATGACATATTGAAGAGGGGGCACAGTGCATGCAGGGGTTGCTTCTGTCCATCCATCCATCCATCCATCCAGCTGCCTGCCTGGCTTCTTCTGTAACCTGACCTGCTACAGCCCAAGCTTCCTCCATGGCTTGCCCAGGAGCCAGGAGTTTCTCAGGAGCTGGTGAAAGAACCTGTGGCAGAAAGAGGAGCGGGATGTGAGAGAGACAACTCTGCAGACACCAAGGTCAGTGAAGAGAAGGGAGAGGAAGGAGGTGCCCCAGAACAGAGATTCCCCTGCAGTGTGGTGAAGAATTATGGTGACATATGATGTCACTCCTGCAGCCCATGAAAAGAAGAGCTCATTTGTAGCTCATGGAGATGTAGCTGTGGAGGCCTCTACATTGGAAGAAGTAGCCGTACCTGAATGAGGTCATGAAACCCATGCCTGAGCTGAGCAGCTGTGGGAGGACTGTGACCCTGTGTGGGAAGGACTCACGCCGGAGCAGTTTGTGAAGGACTCTCCTGTGAGAGGGACCCCACCCTGGAGGTGTTTATTCAAAAGTGATTCTAAAGTGATACCTTGAGAGTGTTTATATTTGCTGCAAGAGGCCATTAATGTTTAAATGTTTATCATTCAAAGTTTCTGGAATATACCTCAAGAGAAAATAGCAATTTGAACTGAAGATTACTGCAGGAAATATTTTTGTCTTCCTGAAATAAACATTTGCTTTTGCTTCCTTAAGTTGACATTGAGAGCAAACTGGATAAACTGGCTGTAATGTCCTCTGTGATTTGCCTGAGCCAGCCAGGAAGCAATGTATATTTTGTGTGGCAGAAGGCAAGTGTTTGCAAACCATTAGAACAAGATGTTGCATTCTGAAATGTTTTGCACCTTTCTGTTCACTTGCTTCTGGAAGCACGATACAGTAGGAGGAAAAATTATGCCTCTTTTTTGGTGGTGTTTTTATGTTTTTCTTTAGGTGGTGTTTTAGAACTTTAAGAGGTTTGTAATTTTTAAAAAATTATTCAGAAAATAACATAAAACAGGGTTTCAGCTCCTTGCTACTTACTTCTCTGCTAGGAAACTTGTTTATGTGCTGTTTTGTTAAATGATGCAAAAACCATTAGTAATGATGTTAAAATACTCTTCAATAATGTAATTTTGTGTCTGCAAAGTGAAATACATATTTTTTAGATGAATAGCAAAACTGACTTGATGCACCACCAACTGTATTAGGGCACATATTTCCATGAGGAAAACTGTTTAAAAATAAGCAATATGCTATGCATGTTTTCTCAGGTACAAACAAAATATTTGAAATGTTTATTTTTATGACACTGATGTAAGAAAGCTTTCAAAAATTTTTCCGCTTCATCAGATTCTCACTGTAGTTAAAGTATTCTCCAGATCCCCTGATTTTTCATAACTGGGGCTCAGTGAAGTTATCAAAGGGTATAGATACCTTTTAGTAATGAATATTGTAATTTAATTTCACGTCCTTAATTGTTTAGCTACACTGGCAGGCTGTATTAGTGCAGATAGGATTGATGATACATCCGTTTCCTACGAGAAGAGTTATAAGAGTTTCCTTTATACTTAAGGCTTATAATCACAGAAGCTGATTGCTGTACAAAACTACCGCTCTGGTAGATTGAAACCCCAAGAGTCGTCATTTAGAAGACTGGTTCTTATCATGCTTTTCGTGCATTTCATAAAATTGATGGGAAATACATGAATGTAACAGAGAACCTAGTTTGCCCTAAGAAGTAGTAACAGCAGTTACTGACAACCTGAAGATAAATTATAGAAAGGCTTCAAATTACTTGAAATTCACCAAGATTACAAAGGCCAGCTATGAGAAATAAGACTCTTGAGGAGGAATTACGAAGTCTTTTGTAACCATCAGATAGAAATTCGATAGGAAATTTACATGGTCCTTGAAATTTTGAAGTATTAAGCTGTTGAAGTAACCACTTGCAATTAAATAGCCATGGTTGTACAACACTTTACAAGACTTGCTAGCATTTCAGTGTTTTGGTAGCAGAAAAATATTCCCTATATAAGGATAAAGACTGTCAAAATTTCAGGTGAAATGTTTTTCACTTGTTTGATGACTCATAAGACAAAAGCACATTTTAAATAGAAATTATTTTATTGTTGCTTGAATTTACCTTTTCATTTCAAGGCAAAAAGCTTCCAGTTTCTTTTGCTAGGGTTAAATCCCTTCATATTTTTGTCTTGGTGCTACATTTTAAGTTTTCAATGTATAGTAAACCTGTCTTGAGTAAACAAATCAATTAATTAACAAATTAGAGTCTATTCAGTTAAGAAATTCTCTAGACTTAGGTAAAGTGGGAATGATTATGTCAAGTCCCATCGCACCTGTGGCAGAGAATAAGATAATAACATATAGCAAGTAAAACAACAGAAGATAACAAGGGAATCTAAGGCAAGAGAAACTAAAATGGCAGAAATATCTTTTCAGGAAATAAATCCTCTTCTGTATTCTGACATCCTGGCAACATATAAGAAAGCTGCTTAACAATTGCCTGCAAGAGAGCTCTAGGAGAAGAAGCAGGGTACAACTACAGAGTTTGTAATGGTTAGCCATGAAGTTACTTACACACCATTTTGCAAACTATACATGACATAATTTAAGAAGGGTTGAATAAACTGAAGGTTTATATCTGCTATGTTTTAATCAAAACATTCTGTTAATCATCTCATTTTATATGTTTAAGGTGTCCAAGTACTTATATTGGCAATGACAGCAGATGTTCTAAACTAAAACATTGATGTCAAAAATGTATTTTTGTATCAGTATAGGTATGTTTCATGTGTGTGTTACCTGCTTAACTTATTTTTTTGTCTTTGGTTTAGTATAATGTATTTTTTTATAATAGTTATTGTAAGCACAACAAACCCAAAGAATATTAAAGCTGCAGATAGGTTTAATGGTACCAATAGTATCTCAGTGCTTATATGCAAGCTGACACTCAAGTCTCTAATTATGTTATTATTTTGTATTTGTTCCTAAGACTTGCTGCCTCATTCAACATATGGAATAGATCATAACATTCCATATCTTGTTTTTCATTGTTTTTAACAATTTCTTAATTTTTGCAGCTTATTAGAGCCTTGATTTAAAGGGAGAATTATGAACTTCTCCACAGCTATTCTGCCTTTTATCAGATGTCTAGTGACATTTTACTTCATGGACATCTTATCCCATGGTATCAAAACTCATAAATGTTACGCTAAAGGTTATATCTGAAAAAAAAAGGGGTGCTACCTCTTCTCTGTATGCACTGTAGGGAATGAGGAGGAGTGACAGTTTTAGATTACAATAGAAACAATTTAGTTAGGAATCCAGAAGAAGGTTTCTAACTGTCAGGATAACAAACCCCTAAAAACTTGCCTAGGGAGCCTGCAGAGTCCCATCATCAGAAGTTTTTACGAACAGCATGCACCATGGCTGCCAGGGTTGGTTCACGTACAGTGATCCTGCTTTTGGGGGCACAGGCTGAAAATCTTGAGTCCATTTTCAAGAAGGTGAAAAACGGAAGGCCTGTTTTGTCCTGAAAAAATTGGAGAGGTTTTGCTTTAATTTGTTCAATGCAATGGATTACTTCATTCATAAAAGAATGGTAACACAGGAAAAAAAGGACTATTAAAAAGACCATAGTGGAGCTCACAGAAGATCTAGCCTCATGGCCTCTCACTGGTAGTGGAAAAATCAAGAGTCTAGTGAAGAAATTTAAAAAAAAAAAAAAAAAAAAGGAAAAGAAAAGGAAAAGCAGAGTTTTAAAAAAAATAGCTACTTTAGTTACTTGAATGTTTTCCCAGACTTCGTCCCTCTGTTGCTAAAGAGTGGCTTTTCCTTAGACAAAAGTGTCTGTTTAAGGACATAAAGTGAAAAGTTGTTAATTACATAAGGGGAAAAGACCACTTTTGGTTTCAGAAAATTGCAGATGGTAAATAAAGAAAAAGATGCACAGTTTAGTTCTGGATTAAGTTTTGCTTCAATATTGTATTCCTCTTCAAGTCTGAACTGGGCCTAGTGGTTTTGTTCAGATTCATGGTGCTGCCATATCCAGACAGATATTTCTAGATTACCTGCTCAAGTAGTAGTGCTTGACAAAGATTAGCTGAAATTGTGAGATCCTGTTACATTGACTGGGAAAAAAAAATCTCATAAAAGTAGAACTGTTCCCTTGAGATTTCTGCTCCTTCAATGCACATTTTGTCAGGACTGGGAAAGACATACATCTCTCAATATTTTTTTAAGTCCATGATGCTCTTCTCTCAAAAAAAATGAGGCAGAGAAGACAGTACGTTTCCTTCAGAACTAGCTATCTAGCTATATCTATGTCCAATTAGAAACAAAAATTTGTGTCTCTGATTTATAAGGATTCTTTCACCTCTATAGTGATTCTTTTCCAATAAGTGATATTTTAAATTCGTTACCTTCAAAACCTATTTCTGTGTTTTAGAAAAATGAAAATGAAAAGTGTATACATATATTCAGAAGCAAGTAATTAATGTTATCCTATTTTTAAAATGGCAGGTAGCACTATCTCTGCAGCTTATTTTTTTCCATAATTACATGCCAAAAGATCTATTAGGAAAAAATGCAATTAGGAAAAAATGCAATGAACTTCTGAGAAAGATCAGTATCAGTGCTGACATGAAATACAATGTTTCTCAGCACTCTAGCTGCCAAAAAAAGGTTTGTTTTTAATTAATTTAAATTTAATTTCAATTTAATTTTTAATTTAATTTAAAAGGCACATATTTTATGTAAAATTACAAAAAAAAATGTATTTGTTTAATTATGTAAAACCTAACAGGATCCTCTAAAATTGGAAATTTTCCCAAAATTGAGGACTCCAGCAAAAAATGCACCATGGCTGACAAAGAAAATATTAATTACTTTTTGAAAGCCTTATTTTTATATTGCATGTTGTACAAAGGGTAGAAATGTATAGTTTTGGGTATTGTTATATATGTATACACTATATAATTTCAGGGGCAGAGAATAATCCAAATATTATGAGTGCATCTGATTACGCAAAGATTGGCTTCCTAATGTATGCAATGTTCAGAAATGCCTGAAAAAAAAATTTTCTGGTAATTATATTAGCACGATTCACAAAAGTTAAATAACATAAGGGATTTGCAGGGGATTACTCCAGAGCAAAGACCTGGAGATTTGTAAATTGTGAAACAGTAGCATCTGACACAATTTTATAAATGTACAAAATTCATTTTTTTAAAAGTGCTTTTTTTCTGCACCAAAATTAGGAAGAACAGAGGTACTGTTTATTCTTGCAAAGAAAAGGGGCTACAATTAGCTCTGATGAGCTAATGCTTACTTGAAAAATGAAGAGATCATCAGAGTTCCAAGAGAAAAATGGCACTGCATCTGTGAAAGGAAATGCTAGAGGCAACATCCAAATGTGAGGTATGATGGGTGCATAATGTAACAGTATCTGAAATACATTGGCTTCTGTTTTTCCTTAGAAAGAAGCCAAAAACCCTCCAATAAACCAACTCTGACTTTCCTAGAAAGCCCTTCAGGCCCTCCTCCTTCTTCAAAGCACCAAAACATTAAGTGTTACAGACAAAACTTTCTGCAAAAAACATATATTTATGTTGCAAATGATCAACATTGTTATGTCAACTATTTATGCATTTGCAGGGCCTTAACGGTACCTGCATAGTCCTTTGATAGTTTTTCAAACTTTAGCCCAGTCTATCTTGTTGCTTTACTGTATATCACTCTCAACTTATTTTGTGCAGCATCTAGGCTTTATCTCATGGGATTCATGCTCTGATTGGAAATACATACAAACTAAAATCAGAACATAAGATATATAGAATACATTTTAGGAAATACATCTGCAATGTGTTCTGTTGACAAATATAATTCCCACCTGATTTATCTTTGTAAGATCTTACTAGTGGTTATTGTCAGTGGGAAAAACAGTCAAAAAATATGTTATAGATAAAAATGTAAACATCTCAATTTCATTGTGACATAAGCAATATTCATAGTACCAGGATAAAGAGACGCTAGTAAGTAAGGTTCTTATTTTCATTTTTGAAGACAGGTCTGATATTTAAAACACTCTGTAGTTCTTTGATGTTACTGAGAAATTGAAACTTTCATAACAGGACATTCATTTAATGATTCAACTCTATCAAGGTTTCAGTGCATAAGGCAACATGGTTCATTTCACTTGTTCTCTTTCCTCTTTATCTGATGATTGAAGTTCTTGTAATTCTCTCGGTCACTCATCTTACCACCTGAGAATAACAGGTTCATAGAAAACTAGAGTTGTTTTCTAAAATATTATTTATTCAGTAACATCAATTTCAGCCAGTGGCCATATGTCTTGTCTCTTCACTGAGAAATTAAGGGTTTTCAAATACAATAACTTGCTGATTTAGTATACATGCTCTCTGAATCACTTGCTTTAAATTAATACAAGTTGGAATTGTTTATCTGTTTCTCACCACTGTGCTATGCCAGCATAGCATAACCCAGTGACCTAAGGAGTCAGAACTCTAAGAGTCTTGTGGTTTACCTTCTCAGTCTTGTCTTCTTAGTTGTTTCCCAATGGACATTGCAGTTTACTTTCCGATATTTTGTACAAGACTTTTTATCTGGTAGTTGTGTCTGTATTTAGTGGAAAATGATAAAATATTGTATTAAAAAAAAAAAGTACATGATCTCCATAATTACCTATTGTATTCTACCAGTGCCATGTTTCTTGTATTTTCAAGTAAAGGAATATTTTTACTGTCTACTGAAATTCTTCATTTTGGTTCTGGAAATGACATGAGTTTTAAAATATCTCTGTTACATTGCCCAGTTCTGCCAAACATTGTCTACTTGAGGAACCCCAAGAATCAAGAACAAAATTTGTTTCTCTCTTCCTAATATATATTTTGGCTTCAAATGCATAGATTTTGCTCAGCATGGAAACTTACATCTTGTTAATCCAATAAAGTAAGGAACCAAAGAGGTATAAACACCAGTACAAATTAATTAATTGGCCTATTTAAAGCATTCATATGTACAACATTGTTGCTCTTAAAAATACTATAAAAATTGGTTAAGGTTTTTGCAATAGAGATTAGCACTAATATGGTTTGAAAATGTGTGAAAATGTATTAAGCTGGTTAAAAAATTAAAATAATAATAGTTGTCCTCTGTATCATTATTACTATTAAGCCGGATAATTGAATTTAAGAGAATGCATTTCTAAATACATCTGGAGTGGAGCCATTGGCTTGCTGGAGCATACTCATATTTATCCTGTGATTCAGCCTCAGCATATCTGTGTTCATTTTATTATAGAGGATAAATATATATTAAAAAAAATCTGAAATCTAGCTAGTTCAGGCCAGTAATTATGAAATTCATGTTCATAGCTTACCAAGAATGGTATAGTATTGTCATGGGTTAAGCACATGATGTAGATAATAAACTAACAGTGAAAGCCACATGGGATTTTGAAATTGATTTATCTCAAAAACCTGAGAGTTACCATACTCCATAACAAAGTTCTCAATTAGCAGAGTCCATCACTTCCTCTGTGGCACGCACAGAAGTTTTATGGAAAAGACTTGCCTGTGAGTGGTATCCTAAAAATCACTGAGCAGCAGGAGTTAGAGCACAGTGGTGCCAGAGAGCGTATAAGGGGTCATTTCTGTGTGCAGACTCCTGTGTATTTCATGCCTTGCTCAACTTTGTTTCTTATTCCTCCTGGGTACACTTTTGGGAAGAAATAGGAGTAAGAGCAAAGACACTAGAAATCCTACTGTCAATGCAATTGCCTTGTATAATAAGATTCGCAAACTTATTGAAATCCTTTCTGAGTGTAAGGAGGAAATGTGTTTCTCCCCTACTGGGAAACTGTTTTAGGATCTCACTGCGTGACAATTGGAAAGTACTTTCTAATCTCCAGCCTCAATTCAGCCAGTTTCTGCCTATTGTTCTGCTGATAGAATAATCTTTTAGTTTAAACATCCATTTTCTATCTCTTTGGAATATATAATTATAAAAAAGCAGCAAGATAAAAAGCAAAACTTTCCACTGGTTTGGGAGGGCATCATGAAAATAAATATTGGCGATCTTTAATATCTACTGTGAGGGGAGAAATCTCTTGAAAACCATGTTATGAAACCGCAGTTTAGAAGGGAAACAAATATTGGAGTGACTGGACACTAAGGTATTTTAATATCTCACTGGGCTGGGATAGAAGTTTGCTGGATCTGGTTGTTCTTCCTTTGGAATAAGCTTCTCAATTGCTGTAAAGCTGTACTGCCTTCCTAGAGATGTAGGCAGAGGCCTCCTGACTGTGCTGTGCCTGACATCAGCAGTGCTCAAATTTAGAAGCAAAAAAGACATTTGTGCTTTCGATGTACTACCTTAAAAAATGTAAACATGTATCTCAGTAGAGAAATCATTTAAATACAAGAAACTTTAAGTCCTACCAGCAAGACTCAAAAGCTGATTAAGAGGTTTGGCATCAGCCAGCAAAAAATTCTCATGAGGTTATGGATAGGCTCAAATTAGCCAATGTTGATTAGGTGATACATGGGCGTGGGAGGAGGCTAGCATCCTCTGGGAATAGTTGCCTCTACGAGTGTACCTGCATCAACCATTTAGTGCACAGATAGTTCCTTTCACCTCTGCAGTCTTCTTGTGTCTGTACTTGGTGTACTGTGCAGCTCACATCTTTCAACCATTGGTGCTCAGGTAAGGGCTTTTGTGATTTCTCATTAGAGCAAATGCTGGTCACTATGTGCTGAGGGACTGGTAGAGAGAGATAACGTTTCTAGAATGTTATAAAGACCTTGGTTCAAACAAACTTGGGTTAATGAGGTCCTTCTGTATAAATTCTCCAAACAAGGCAATTAGACTGAAAAATTTCTTAACTAAAACTCATTAGCCTGCCCAGTCTGCATTGTCAAACAGCTGAGCCATGTATTCTCTGATCCAAAACTATGTATAGCTTGGGGGGCGGGAGGGAGGGTGGTTTAGGGAGGAACACTGTCTTTTGTTTCAAAATTACCTCATCAGTGTTTAAATAATTGCACTATATTATCTGCATTTTCAGGTTCTGTAGCCTAAATTGGTTTTGCATTGGAGAAGGAAAACAAGCGAAAATAATCTGCCTGTGAACTACTTTTTTTCTAAATTACTAAAAATATCTACCTTTTATACATAGATATATGTTAAAGTAGACGATTTAAAGTTAATAATAAATCCTGTTACAGCATAGCATTAAGTTATAGTCAAGTAATTTCAAGTCTTTTTGACCAACTTGTTATTAGAAACTGCTTGACCTCACAGTCTATGCAGTCAACCCTGGTGCTAAAAATTCTCACTACTATAAAACCTTTCTTATTTTTTAACCAAAATATCCCTTCTCCAAATTTAAGTCCATTGCTTCTTCCTTTTTTTTTTTTCACTTCAGACATGGGGGTGATTTTTCTAACAAACAAGTCTTCCACTTAATTGTCAGATTCTGGAGTGTCCTTCACTTTTTCAGCTCTAAAGAGTCTCAATAGTGTTTAAGCCTTCTTTTGTGAATCCCTTTTATGAACCTGTAACTGCTCTTTATGCTGCCATTTTGCGATCTCTTCATTATCAATTATTTCAAATGTGGTACTCAAAGCTAGATACAATACACCATCTTCTTGGTGCTATCTGCGTTAAAGCAGGAGCCCACTGGATGGCCTAAAGCTCTGCCACTTCTTCCACTTGTCAGTATGATCATGGAGGGGCTTGATGATGTTGACGCACGCAAGATATTAGAATCTTCAATCCCTCTTCAACAAAACATCCCCTGGCCAGTCATTCCACGTTCTGCCTTTGTGCAGGTGATTGTTCCCGCTCTAAATGCAGAAGCCTGTACATGTCCTAACTCAAAGACAATTCTTTCCATTCATAAAAATCCATTTGATCCTGTTCATCAGTGGAATTGCAGTACCTCCCAG
Source organism: Pterocles gutturalis (assembly GCF_000699245.1). Classification (NCBI taxonomy): domain Eukaryota; kingdom Metazoa; phylum Chordata; class Aves; order Pterocliformes; family Pteroclidae; genus Pterocles; species Pterocles gutturalis. Next base: position 23,698 of record NW_010098880.1, read on the forward strand.
TTCAGAGCTTTGCACCCACCCTATATTCTTGCCTTTTTGAGGTCTAAAAGCTTGCTTATGAGACACTGTCAGAGAAGATCTCATTAAATATTAAATACCTGAGTCAGGGTTTGGATGTGCATCCTCAGACCTTTTATACTGTCACAGGAGGAGGTTTGATTGATTTAATGTTACTAGGAGAGGTTTTTGTCAAGTACATTCTTTTTCATGATACTCTTCGTTTTTTCTTCCATATATTTACAAATATTGCATTGGGTTATTTTTGCAGATATTGTAGTGTAGTATATAGCATCTTCTGGATCTCCCTTATTCCCTTTTAGGGACAGACATTATTTTCACCTCTTCAAACCTTATGCTTCACAAATTCTCTGCCATCACTTCAGTAAATTCTTCAAGTTTATTTGCATCAACTTTATTCTTTACCTTCTTACCATTTTTCCCCTTCTCTAATATATTTCAGTGGATTTAATTCTCTTAACTCTGCTTATTAATTTTAGTGAAGAATGAAACGAAAGAAGGGCTGCAGTTATCACAGTAATTTCTCATGACCCATCACTTCTCAGATTATTTTCCAGTAGATTTTCTTCTCACAAAGTCAGCAGAGTAAGACTTCCCTTGGTTCTTTACCTACCTTAGCGTACAGAGAGAACAAATTGTGCCTCCTCAATCTTTTAAAGAGCAGGCCATGAATCAGTAATTCTTGGATAATTAGAAATCTTCTCAGGGTGAAAATTTCGTTATCTACGTGATGTGAATTTCATTGCTGTCTCACCAAGAAGCATCGCTACGTAAAAGTGCTAACCAGCAACGTTGCAAAGGAAGAAAAGCTTCCTTCTGTGCCATTTTTGATAACAAGAACTTTTGAAATTCCATCATGTGGAAGCTAAGCAAACGAATTCTCAAAATGCAAAAGACTACAATCACAGCTAAAGTGATTGGTGGGATTTCTGAAGCCTGCCATTCATGTAAACGATTAGAGGAAAAACAAATGACTAATAATCCTAACCAATAACACACATTGAAGAAAAACAAACTAACCAAATTAATAAACAAAAAATCCCCAAATCCACAAAATTACAGTAGAGTATGAGTACAATTCACAATGAAACAGCAAAAAAATCCTGAATTACAAAAATACAGTGTAGAGTGTGAATGCAGCATGGCATTGAACCCTCTTGGTCCACAGACAATTGTACCCTTGCCAACCCCTTAATGTAGAGCCTGTTCACTGTGAGCTTTACAACATGATCTCATACAACCATTGTAACGGATAAGTTACTGTTTTGGGAAACCCATTCTGCACAACAGTGGCCGCAATGTGATGCAGAACGAGCAAATAGTAGCTTTTTGTATAATATAATATAATCGTACATAGGAGCAAAGCCTTTCTAATGCTTTCCTTCCCCTTCTTTTTTTTACTCATCTCTTTTGTGGAAGACAAATTTCTGCGTGACAAAATTTTCTGCTCACCTCATGTTTACACTTTCTTCTTGTATGTTCTCCATGGCTTTATTGTTACTATTAGACTTAGGTGGAAAATGAAACCAAAATCTCACTTCCAAGAAGCTGTGGATTAGGGGAGAAGTTGTGGATTTGGGGAAAAGTTGCATTCACGCTTTACAGCTCAGACCTGTCTGTAAAGTCAGAATCAATAGCACACTTTCTTAATTTCTCAACTTTTCTGCTTTTTGGATGATATTAGTGTTCATCTTGTGTCCTTTCTTCAAACATGCCTTCCATTAAGGTTGCTCTAGTGAGTCTTAAAATTGGTTACATAACTAGAGCTGAAACAAGAATTTAAATCCTTTTCTGAATTTTTCATACTGTAGAACCATCCATTAATTTTATTTTCTCTGCTACAGAACTTAGCCTTATCAGAATATTATTAGGCAAACTCCACAAGAATCGCAGAGTAACGTCAATATTTTTATAACATCTCTTACTAATCCTTTATGTTGAATTCTATGAATCATTATGAATAAATTTACATGCCAAACAACATGATGGAACTGGGATGTCAGTGTATGTATAGCCAAAGTTCAAATATAGCCCTATATAGCCAAACATAAAGGTTTTGAATTGCTATGCAATTTTTCAGAACAATAAAGGGTTATTTCTAAACATTTATTTATGTGATACCTAATACTTAAAGGTGTATTTCTAAACATTTATTTGTGTGATACTTAATACATATACATTTGTCATATGTAAGTTGAAACTAATAATATATGGTTAAATTATTATGCAATGTGTATATCTATATAAATTATATTTGTATTTATTTGTTAATGTTTTCACAAATTTCTTTCCAATCACAGCATGGTTCCTATATACATACTGTTCAACAGTTTCTTACATTATTTTTGTTGTTGCCAGTTCAGATTCAAGATAGAATACATTGAACATAATATTTACATGCATTGTTTTAATAAAAATGAATAAACTAAAATTGGCTTAACTATAAGGAAAAATGGCTCTATCTTCAAACCAGAACAGGTTTTTATGTTATGGGATTATGGTTTCCTTTTATTAATTCTTATTATTATTAAATCATAATGTTCCTATACATAAACATTTTAAAATTCTTTTTTGGGACATGAGATGATTTTCATGAGTAGCTCTTGTTCTCTGCTGACTTCTCTGGGCCAACAGCTGAGTTTAATTGTTGCATTCTCAAAAGCTGTAGAAATACCATCCCTTTTATGTTTAAACACAACTGCACTCTTGAAATAAACAGCTCCATTCCTGACAGCTGTTTTTCAAATATCATTCAGGGATTTAGTGAAACATTTGCAAAGTGCTGTACTACATAGAGGGCGTTTTGTGAAAACAGAATGGGACTGTAGTGTTTCTTGGTCTCATACAAAATACAGCTGCATTTGGTAGAACACAATCCAAACTACATGCAGTATTTTGGACAGTGTAGTTACACTTGGGTTTTCCTCCTATTTGCTGTGGCCCTAGCTAGTAAACACACATTCAGATCTCTAAAAATAGAGAGTTTAGTGCAAAGTAGAGATCAACTAACGGTTCTTTGGGGGAATTAACAGTTCTGGAAACTACAGTATGCATTTCTAGAGTTAAATATAACTAGTCTGCAAGTCAATAAAGAAATAAGTATTTCTGTAGCACAGCCATTGGATGACCCTCAGCCAAGCAAAGACTGAAGTCCTGCAACACAGTCCTTAGACACAGAGAGGTTGAATCTGCTTTGAATCAGAAAGTCATAGGAATAGCCTGTGAAAATAGAGTTAGAACAGTGAAAATATGGATGCTGTCAGCAGTTCTAAAACAATTCATAGAATCATAGAATCACAGGTTCATTTAGGTTGGAAAAGACCCTTGAGATCACTGAACCGAACTGTTAACCTAACACCACCAAGAATCAAGCAAGCTATGATTGCCTATCAGTTCCAGAGGGATTTTGGAGCCCACATATTTGTTTCCAGAGAGTTTCACTGTTTGAACAGTGACCATGAAGTGGCTGTGATCAGGAGTCCTATCACATACAGTAGGTCCTGCTGCAGTGAGGCTGGCTTCAGACTGGTGCCTGCTCAGCTCTCTCAAACTGGGCACTCGAAATCTGTGCCAGAAGATGACAGTGATGTCAGTCTGATTGTGTGATAAGTCAGCTATACCTCAGGCCTTTACTGTGAGCAACACTGTGTGCAGTTGCAATTCCATAAAAAAACACAAAGAGAAATAAACAAAAAAAAAATCACACCAAAAAACCCTAAAATCACCAGAGAGACAGCTGTAAAAATTGTTTGTAAGCAAGACTTTGTTTTTCAAGCCTAGATATGTTGAGAGCTGTTTTATGTTCTAAAGCAATAAAAAACATATGGCCAGCAACTTGCAGATTTTGTTTGTTTATCCCTCTTATGTTGAGGCCAACTGCATGATTTGAATCATTCTATATTAATAAAAAATTGCTTTGTAGCACAAAAGGATCGGGTGTTCCTTAGTGAATGCATGCAAGTCTTCTCTCAGCCTGGTTTATCTGAATTCTACTAAAATTTTGTGGCTTTGCAATTGGTGTAAAAATACATCAAAAGGCATGAGGGAAGAATACATAGCTTATCAAATACTTTATAGTATTTTTTTGACCATTGTAGGGCAGATCCTAATACAGACTTTCAAAAGAGCTTCACACCATTTAAAAAATTACTGCACTCTGTGTGATATCCCTGGGCAACTTATTTTCCTTCATATACAGTCATGATATAAATTTTGGAGTGTTAGTTGAAGCAGTTACATCATTTCAGGAATCTTTCTCAGCAGCAGAAGAATTAGATACAAAAATTCCTATTACAAAGTAATAGTGCCTATGCAAAGTTGGTTTGCATCATGAGATACATTTACCATAGCTTAAATAAAAGTAATTTTTTTAAAAAAGAGAAAAAATAAATGCCTGGAATACATGAAACTAAAGTACTATGTATTGAGTGACTGGGTGCTGGGTGTTCTCATGAGTATATCACACATAGATTTACATCATACATCTTAAAAAAATTATTGCCAGATATATAATATGTCTTAATTAGTCATTACAATGCCAGTGCTAACTACCTTTCCATCAACATTACCTGAATATTCCTTTCTTAATGCAGGGATAGATTAAGCAATTTTTAAAATATGTATTCTATTTGTGATAACTTTCCCTCTTAATTATTAAAATTTAATCAAATAAGTTTTCATTTGAAAGTCTTATGTCTACCTTTTTTTGGCTATAGAAAATTGCAACAAAATAATCTGAGGACAATGTGTTGTACTTAACAATAGAGGATGTGAAATGAGAAAAGCAGTAGTGCTGCTATTCATTATAGTGTTATACATGTGCTCTGCTTGCAAAGGTTTTTTAGGATTTAAGAATTTTAATTTTGTATGCTCGTGTCTTAATGTCAAAACACAGATTTCAATATATGAAATAAAACCTCTTCAAATCAAAATCATACTCACATTCAAGTATGAAACAGTCTGCTTTTAAAACATGAACTCCTGGGGAAAACCACCAGCCTTACTGCTTGGCCTTATATTAAAATTATACACTGCTAAACAGTCTAGATGAATAAATAAATAGTATAAGGAAAAGAGGCTGTTTTTCCAAATGTGGGAAAAACTTCAGAATAAACAATGATTGGAAGCTGCAATCAGCATGTCAAATTACAGAAATGTGAAAAGAAGCGGGTAGAATTTAGAATTACATGCAAAATGAAGAGGAATAGAAAAGAGCTAAATAATACACATTCAAAAATAATCTTACAAGTAATTCCAAGATCTACAGAGGAAGAATGAAACTCAATTTGTAAACACTTTCCCTGGCTAGAGGAAATGTTTAGGCATACAAGTCTCTCAGATAATTTTTGGTTCCTGCAAAGTACTGGAGCTTTGTAAACTCAATTGTTCTCTCTATTAAATGCAGGAATATACACATACATGTGCACTGTCACTCAGCCTTAAGGAAAATAAGGAAATTATTTTCTTTATTACAGTCAGCAGTGACTACACAGAGAAGGAAATCACATGAAAAAGACAGCTTTTTAATACAATTATTGAAGTAAAATTCCTCTTTAGAGATCCAATCCAAAGCTCACTGCTGTCCTTATTCACTCTACAAGGTTTCAGATATGGTTTAAGAACCCAAGGGAGAAGACTCTCTCTTCACTTTTTTTTTTTTTTAATTAAAATTTAAACTATATAACTTACCTTGTTTAATGTAAGATTTTTTGTGAATGAACTGTTCTCAACTACATTCCTTAACAGATGCAAAAATAAGACTTTTATTAATTATGAACTTGGTAATTTTTATAATACAGATTTTCATAATCTGATAAACTTTACGGTATTGTATCTTTTGAAGTCTTTAAAATAGGCCAAAATTCAGAGGTGTTTCATCAATTTTTGAACCCTCTGCACTTTTATAACAGATATGTTTTATGACACACAGCAAAAAGGACTCTAGAGTTTCAGAGTTTAATTATGCGAATTTCTCTTAAAATTGGAAAAAGAAAGAGGTATTAAAATTAACTTATCTATCAGATTCTTGCTCTTCAAAACCTCCACTTTTAGGAGTAAGCTATGCATTAGACAGATAACAGGAAAATTGTTTGGTGTCTTTATTCCTAAAAAATTGGTTTTTACATTTAGAAACATAAGAGACATAAATACTGCTAAAGGATAATGAAAGGCAAAAGATTTTGTGCTGTAGTGTTTTGTATGATACAGAGAAAGGCTCATTGGTTTTGAAAGGAAGAGGATTTGGGCCCAGAAAAAAATCAATCAAAATGCCAGTGGACCTCAAAAGGACGGAATAACAGGCTCTCAAATGAGAAACATGATGAAAATGCTGTTGTCGCACCTGCTTCACTTCTAGCTGTTGCACTGCATATTTTTCTATCACTTTTTGAAGACTGAGCATACTACAAAAGGAAGGATGGTACCCCAAAGTGTTTCAGTAGCAAGGTCCAGTAGGCTTGGGGTTTCATAAGAAGACCAATTTCATGCAGAGTACCCACAGCTTTTGGTTGAATTACCCTCCATTGTTGGTGGATTGAAGTTGGTAAGGTTTACAGAAGCGTGCCAGCTCCCCAAAGAAAGATGTTTTCAAGGAAAAACAAGCTTTTTATGTCCAGAAGGAACCAGTAGTGACATTTCTGTCTCTACTTCCAGCAAACCTTCCCACATGAAATTAACTCTGGATGAACGAAAATAAACATATTTCTGTGACAGCTTCCGATAGTTATACAAAATTTTATGATTGAGTTGTTACCCAAGACTGAAAAATGTCACCTGCAATGTGGTTTTAAGAGCCTCACAAAAGCAAGAAGACAGACGTGGATGTGTTCAAAAATTTGAAGTAAACTTTAGTATTTCAGTGAGTCTCTTATTATGATCATACCCTTTTTGCTATCTGTGTAAATGGCAGATAAAATCTGTTTTGAAGTTTTCATTGCTAAAAAATTATGGAAATACCAGAGAAAATGTTTTTCATTTTATGTCAGTAAGATTGTGCTCTTGTGTTTTTTGAAACTGTATCAGAGAATGCTAAGAGTGATCCATTTCTGTAACAACACTCACAAAAAGTTGGTGGAAACACAGAGTGAAAGGTTGAATTTCATTATTCATTTTCACCCACACGGATTCCTATAAGCCTTGTCTATGGCTCTGTGCAAGTCATGAGATGATACGTTGTTTGAAGTGATACATGACCTTGGTATCCTGCAAGGAAGACTGCAAAGGCTATGCAAGGATATCTTTCCACGCTTGTACGAGGCAAGATTACAAGGAAAATTACATTTTAACCAAGAAGTTTTTAATATCTATACAACATCACACAAAAGAGATAGGTCAGAATGAGGGATGAGAAACTTATATTTTTTTCTGCTAAACACACTCTAAGATTAATTTATATTAGGTGCAATGGTAAGAGACTGAATTTATATGAAATTATTTTGAGGGTCTTAGCTCTTAATGGTTACTTTGTAATGGGTAATTATGGTGACCAAAGATAAGCATGAAAGACTGCACATTTCCAACGACAAAATTTGGCCGAGAACAGGATTTATCAGATCTTTGATGGACTTGTGAATATCAACAGGAAAGCAATAAGGCATCTTCTGCTAGTATGTAACTGTGTTGGAAGGACATCAAGAAGACCATGAGGGAAGATAAACAGTCAAGGGTAATAATATGGAGCCAATACTAGTGTTCTGCTTTTGTTACATCACTGATTGAAGAAAGAATAAAGAAATAAGCCTTGACCTACTGCAATTGTTCTTGAGATTAGAACCTCGCCTTAATCCTGCTTTGGACTTGCCGGGAGTCCCCATGACTTCCAGAGGAGAGCACAAGGCAAGCCCAGGCCACCGGGACCTCTCAGCGTTCCCTGGAAGGTTGTTGTGAGCCCCAAACTGTGCAACGTCTCTCTTTCCAAAGAGAGGTCAAACTGAGGTCTATTTTCTCTTGCTTGAGGCTGTTTTCCCTTGTTAGTTGTTATTATTATAAAAATTCCAGCTGCGTGGGCTCCTCTTGTGTTTCTAATTTCCTTTTGTTTTCTTCTGTTCCTAAAACCACTCCTTTGAAGTGGTTGCTTTACTCTCACTTATTTGAAACTCATTCTTGGATGAAATAGAGCATATTTTAGACTTAGTGTTAGATTAGAAAATATACTTTTAGACAAAAATTTCTATGTTAATCACAGTACTGATTTCAACATCTAAATTCTTGCCAGTGCAGTTTACAAGGGCAGCTATTTCCCTCTCATGTTGTGTTTGGTTTCATTTGGATAGAGACCTCTCTGCTGCCAGGACAGTAGTGAAGACTGGATCACTGGTAATGTAGTGTCTCCCCAACCAAAAGCACGTTGCAGAAAGTAGAACCAGCTGCTTTGAAATGGAGCTGGATCATTAGTGTACCCAAGCAGAGAAATCTGACATGTAAATGCTGTATTAGTTACTGGTTAAAATTTAAAATAAAGCCAGTGTCATGCTGCTCCCATCTGATTTAAAAGAAATCTGCAAGCTTAGACCACTGATGCACCTCTGGTTACCAGTTCTGCCTCTTAATTGTTCACATTTATTTTAAATAAGTAAATCTATGTTTTGGATAATATGCCACTGTAACAGCTAGCAACATCTCATCATAGAAACAATGTGGTTGTATTTCTGGTATGATTAATATAAATGGAGCAGCTTCAGTTAAACTTGCTATATAGAAAGCAAGAAAATTCTTATGCGACCAATTTAAACCTAAAGTGCATATTAGAATACACTAGAAGTTTCTTGAAAATATATATCATCTCTTTCAGTCTGCCAATTCCCACTACCTTTCTTAAGATTTTACTTTCTTTCTTCTTTTTTCTCCTTCACTTCCAAGTACTTCAGAGCATTGGAGGATTGTCTTGTATCTCACTAGCTGAAACTTTTCTATCAGGCTGTGCACTGTGTGCGTTGGGGCTAGATGGCACCTGGGGGTGCCTGGAGGTGCACAGGCTTGCTTGGGTAGTGGCAGAGGGGACAGTCACATCCACCATGCTCTAGGTAAGCCCCTGTTTTATTAAACTGTATCTCCAAAACTGCTTCGAGGCTTTTTGGGAGAGAAACATTGTAGGAACATTACAATGCAAAGCCAGGGAGCAAGTGGCATGTGTAACCAGGATCTAGTCCTCACCTTTGTTCCCTGGCACTCTCTAGTAAGTGTAGCATTCTCAGTAAGACTTACTATAGAGCACGTTCAATGATAGTCTGAAGACTCTAAGACTAAACAATCGCCTTCAAACTTGATTCAGCATAATGTCTATGAGTCTGTGCATGTGCATGCGTGTGTGTATGTGTCTGCACACAATCTGAGCTGAAGCCAAAAGAAAACATTAATGTCTTGGAACAGACTCATAAAACAACTGGAAACAAAATCACTTCTGCTGCCTCTTTCTGTAAACCCAGAGGCCAAATAACTGTGGTTACCAATTATATAAAATGAGCAGGCTGTAGGATTTTTGCCTTCTAGGGCCACTTCTGAGTTTCCTGTTGAAACATACAATGGCTTAGAGCACTAAGATTTATAGATACATTTCAGTTGATTAGCTTGTGCAGTACCAAGAATTCATTGGATGTCAAAGTATTTATTATTTCTACTGTTCTCCATATTGCTGTTTGAAATAGCACATTGATCAGCAAACAGTGTATTTTCTAACTAGTTGCTTATGTAAGCAATTAATTCTGGAGAGTTTTAACTCCTATGTAATTTAACTCATAAGTAAAATGATTAATATTTTTCCTAAGTGAGTTAATTTTTACAGGAAAGAAGAAAGTGAAGTTTAAGAAAAAATAATTTGAAGCAACTTAATTCCTCCTCAATTTATGACTTGATAAGAATTTGTCAACATGAGCAAGATAGGATTCAGTGAAAGGCTTCCTAAAATGGGAAACGAGTTAATGACCTTCTTCAAAATTTTAAAAATATTGTTCCACTTAATGATTGTTCGCAGAAGTCTACAACACAGAACTTGCTGAATTGCCATACTGAATTGTTACACCTGGTCCAGTATCCCAGAATAAACCAATAAGAGTTTATATAAAAATGTAACAAAGAAGAAATGTATAGCCTTCAAAACACAGCCAACAGTCAATTGTTCAAAACAACTTTTTTCTGAAAAATTTGACATTACCTAGCTTCAGCTATCTTGTAGGAAAGAATACTGTAGGTAAGTAGTGTAATTTTAGATTTTCATAAGTTTTTATTAGTTTCAGACGTCTTCATGAAAATAAAGAAGGATGTCTAATTTATTCCTTAAATTCTACATAAACCATCATTAATTATTTTGAAAGGATGAGCCTCCTGCTCCTTCCCTCCTACCCAGGTCAATGATGTTCATTTACTTTTGCTGGGTTATTTCTCCACTTGGTTGACAAGTTGAGCGGGCTCGGTCAGCAGTCAGACAAATGCCAGCATCAGTGTAAGCAGGCTATTTCAGGTTACTTTCTTTTCAACTCTTCTCAGTTCTGCTGCACTAACTGAGGGGACCAGAACTGCACCCTCAAGATGCGGGCAAACTGTGGATCCAAAGACTGGCACCATGTCCCTTGCTTTGTTATCTGTTCTCTGCCTGAGAATTACTGAGATTTGATTTACCTCTTTGACCCCTGTCAAACACTGAGTAGACCTTTTCTTGCAATCATCTTACCTCCAAATCCTTACTCCAAAAAGTCAAGTCAACCCAGAGCCCACTGATTAGCCTTTGGAGTTGGGATTGTTGGTTTCTTTCTCATATACTTCCCATTTATCCACAATGAATTTTGAGCCATTTTATTGCCCTGTGATCTAGTCTCTAAAGTCCATCTCAAATTATTAATGGTGTTTATAATCCTGGATAACTGTACATCACAGTAAAACTTTTTTACTTCACTGCTTGTCTCATTGACAAAATCTTTCACAGAGCTGTTAACCAGCAGATATCTCAGGACAAATGTCTGTGACATTTCACGGGTTAACTCTTAGGAGTGCTGCCTTCTCCCCCTCACTCTCTGTTTCTTATCTTTTAGCCAACTAGTTATCCATGCAAGAGCTCTCCTTTTTCTGCTTTGGATAATCAGTTTCCTTAGAGCTGTTGTGTCCAGTCTTTGCCCAGAACTTTTTTACAAACCTGCCTCAACCAACTTCACACGTGCTTCTTTACACTGCATTTCAGATAAAATCTCACAGCCTATACGTTGTGAGCTATATTGGTTTTGCTGGTTGAGAACATATTGGATCAAGCTATGTCCCTGTAACGGATTTTTTTTTCATTATGGAAAGTACTGTAAACAGGCAGGAACCACACCAGTTTCCATTGTTTTTTCCTCTGGTGTCTACAACGTTTGTAACCAGTCCAGGTCTTAACTCCTGCTTGCATCCCATAGTCAATAAAGAGTGCATTGTCTATTATAGTTTATGGTAGAGCACTACTGTACATATTAGAGTCTTTTTGTCTATTTTTGCATGGAGCTTCTCTGCATGCCGATACGTGTTAAGAGTATGCAGCTCATTTGTAAGACTTCATAAATTCTGGAAGGGATTTCAGGATTAATGGACTTCATAAGGCATGCTATTAGATTCTAGCTTAAGTTTAACAATTATTAAGCTAGTAAAGCTAATGTTAGTAGGTAGGACCGTAGATAACACATCAGGCCGTCTTGGGTCTCTTGACAGTTTTGTCATTAAGCTAAAATAAGCAGACACATCCAATGGACCTTGCAATGACCTAGTCCAGGTGTTTTGCCGAGATTCATCCCACTAATTTTAGCTGTCTAAAAACTGTCTGATCTAAGCTAGCTGTCTAAGCTTCCTTAGTATTCAGCAGAAAGAAAGGCACTTCTTGAGGGTGATTCATCTGGCTTATTGCACAGAAGTGTTTATTGCACACATATGTTGTTTTAGCTTAATAACTGAGCAGATAGGGTTTAAATACACAACTTCCTAGTAAACATGGCAGGGGGTCATACAAATTCTCAGTGCTTTTCATGGCCAGTTGACAATGTTGAAAACACAATCAAATCAAGTAGGAGAAGTAATTTTTGAACAAACTATGTAGTTTTCATACATGACAATAGGAAATAGGTAAGCCCAGTTTCCCACAGATCTCTGATGATGCATGAATGCTGGCTGCAGCTCTGCTCACACCTGTGGTAAGTATAACACCATATAGATTTTCTGGGGCAGATTATGGTGGTGGTCACCCCTGCAGTTAGCTTTTCTGCTTTATCTTGGCTCTTGATTTTTCACTAATTTATTGGCAATTTGGGGGCATCTTACCCCTTCTAAACTGAAGAGAAACTGAACTACAGGTTCAAATATTAGTGGGGATATAGAGGAAGGAAAGATAGATGCACATGCACACAAATAAATGCTTGTCATGATCACATAAACCTCCTTTTCATAAGAGCCCTGGCTAAAAAAAGCAAACAATACTTCTCCAGGAATAAAACCACAGTCTGGTGTTTAATCTTCTCTGCCTACCATGCTAATTAAAAATGTTTGGCAGGCCTGCTTTCAGCTTCAGGTAAGGTTGATGTTAAATAGCAGCTATCATAATCTTATCTGCAGGACCACCAATACTATTAAAATGGAAAAATTTCTACACTGATAACAAAAGCTGTGAGTTATATGCAGACAATGATAGAAAACTGATACATGAAGCAAAAAATTAAAAAAAATCAGAAGCATTAAGGACAGTACAAAGAAACTTTCAATGGTTTAGAAAAAAAATGATGGACTACTAGTATTGGCATGTCATTAGGTAGGTATTTTGGAGTTACCAATAATAATTCAGAGAGACACAAATTTTTCAGTTATGTTCTGCATTTGGGAAAAAGCAAACAGACAACGTATTCCTGTTGAAGAAGAATGATTAATCAATATGTGCTAACTAAACTGTCACTCAGAATAGGGTGATGAATAAAGAGAGAGGTTTCTAAACCAGCAGCTCCAGAAGGCTTCATCCAGCAGCTGGCCAAGAAGCTCTCTGAGCTGGCAGAAGGCTGGTGTCACACCGATAGTCAACAAGATTGAATAAGACAACATAAAGAAGGATTAGTCCATCAGCCGTGGTATTGATCCCGGACAAAGTGATAGAATGGATGCTGCAGGAGTGAGGAAAGATGGGCCCAAGAGGACTGAGGAGCAGAAACCTCACAAGCTGACTTTGCTGGCAATGGAAATGTGACAAAATAACAGTTTCATAGTACTAAAGACATTTTATTTTCTGCTGCTAGTGGAGTCACTTCTTGATGACATTGCAATTTAGATTGATAAAGATAATATTTTTCATGAAGCAAATTTGTTCTTGTAAGGCATTTGACCTAGAGATGCATGACATCTTGATAAAGTATCCAGCGTGGTACAGTACCAACATGGCAGCACTAATGAATTTAGGACAGATTAAATTACAAGTCCCAATAGTAATTATAAACGAGAAATCATTGCTGAGTGACTGTGTTTCTCCTGATACCCTGCAGAGATCAGTTCTTTGGCCTCTGATACTTAATGATTCTGTCCGTGTTCTGAAGAAAGTCAAGTATCAATGATGAAGCTTGTACCTAAACTGCAAAATTAGGTGTTGAATTAGAGAGGGGTTGGTTATGAAGAGAAAATGTTCTCACAACAGCTCTCTGTTTCTGCAAGTGCTGTGGAATGAAGTCTATCAACAGCTAAAATCAGACAAAGCAGTGGGTTGCTCTCTGCGAATCTGTAAAGGATGGTTTAAAATTAGACCTGGTATGGTTGAGATGAAGCTGTGGGTATTGTGCTTGAAGCTATGAAGCTCATTTCAATTATATTTCTGTCTCTAAGCACTGTAAATCTATCTACAAAGAGTAATGAATTGTTTTCTGCTTGGTTAATGATCTGAAATGCCTCACTGCAGGCTGATGAACGCTGGAGCCAGCATGAAGAGGACAAGGTGAAAGCACGGCAGAGAAAAAGGGTTCTGGGGAGGGCAAGACCATGGTGACTGAAAACCACAGCAGCTCCTGTGAAACTGTCTCTAGAAGGTTCCTCAAAACCGTATCCACAGTATAAATCATATAACCTCATAATTCTGCTTTGTTTACTCTCAGGAATATACACACACAATAAATGCATGCAGAACTAACCCAGCTCTCACTTGAAAGCAAATTTGAGAACATGGTCTTAGTCTGGAGTACAAGAGCAAATATGGCACCGTTTCCTCCAACACAGTCTCTTAGAGGATGCCAACAAGGTTTCAAGAGGTGTCTTCAGTGCCTAGAAATTTCTGCATTGTCACCACGTTTGTTCCCCCATTTGCAGCTACCTAGCTCTGCTAGCTGGCATTGTGGTGGGGCAGAGACCTGCCATGTTGAATCTCAGGCACATAGGGTCACAACCTGCCTACGTGACATTCCTCAGGGGGCCTGTTTTTTCCCTTGTACAGGGCTACAGCTGAGCACATGGCCTGAGATAATTGATCTAAAGGAGCTTTATTATGATCCCATTTAGAAGCTAATCTCACTTGATTTTTTAAATTGTTCCATTTTCACACCAGTTCAACTCTGCTGGCTTCACTGGAGCTATTCCCTGAGAAAAGAGACTGCATGAAAAGTGTTTCTAGGGCGTTCTGTCCCTCACTGATAAGGTAATATGACCTATTATTTAGAGCTGCATGGCACACTTTCTTTTGCAGAAAAGTCATTTTTAGGGATTCCTAATTTTCCTGTTGTACCTGTTCCTATACTGTCTTTTGCTGTCCCTCATTTGCAGCAATTCAACTGGTTTTTGTACTAAAGACTGATGGAAAGACCAGGTGAAAACAACAGTTTTCTTTTTGAGGACTGATTATTCTAATGGAGATCATCACAACGACAAAATGTTCCACAACAGGTTGTACCAGCACATCTGATAGGGAAAGGGCTTCTGCAGGAGTTGGGAAAGATGGGGCTGAGAGGACCTGAGGAGCATAAGCTTTACAAGCTGACTTTGCTGGCAAAGGAAACACAATAAAAGGACAATCTCTATGTGCTTCTGCAGTGTTAAAGATAATTTGTCTGTTACTTTCCTGACATCTCTGCTTAGTAATAGTATAATGGTTTTTGTGTGTCAAAATTAATATTTTAGCTGTTATAAATGATCTGCATCTGTACCATATCCCTCTGCTTTAAAGTAGAAATGTTACTCACTTCAAAGCAGGAACATAACCCTACTCTCTCCTAGATAAATCGGTTGCAAGGTACTTTCAATATAGAATTAATTTCAGTCTAGACCAGTACAGAATAAATCCTTCTGTGTGCCTTTCAGTCTGAGAATACACAAACAATTTAACTCACAGAAACATTTTAAATTAAGCCCCTTCGTTGCGATATTTTAATTATACCAATTAGTGAAATAAAACTTTAATGTATCAGGATGTCAAAATTTCTAAGTGATAAATAAGATTGCTATGATCTAACTTGCAAATATTTCTCTGTGTTGAAAAGAGTATTTGAAAATGTATCTAATGTTAAGTGGTTTTACAAAGAGGTATGGAAATTTTCCTGACTGCTTATAAAATAGCTAAATATTTACACTTTCTAAGTGAGAAAGACTGAAGGTAAATGGTATGTATCTTCTTCAAAGATAAATAACTTTTATTAGTAAACTTGAACCTATCTCAGCAGCTAATAGAAGACCATCATTTCCTTTTTTTGTTCTTGTCACTTGTCCTTCCGACTTGCCTTAGTAACTCCATAGTGACTGGGATTTTTTATTTCAATTGTGCCAAATATATTGCCAAATGGAAGTTTTCTTTACTCAGAACTGATCCTAAAGGGTGTAGGACAGTCCTTTTAATGGTAGGAAACATTAACCAAAGACTCATAGGTTAAAGTCCTGCACTGTGCAACCCCACCTCAACCATGAGATGAATCATAGAATCATTAAGGTTGG
>NW_010098881.1:0-56407 GCF_000699245.1 Pterocles gutturalis
TCATGAAAACCCCAAGCAGAGGGAAGTGGCCCTTCTAACTTGTGAACTCCAGCTACGAACACACAGTTGTTCTAAGAACAGGACATTCACAGAGACAAATGGATCCCTAACAACCGGGATATCACAGCTGGCATATGGTGGGGTTTTCCCCCAGCCCAGATTTTCACAGTGTTTCTGTCATTGGAGTATCAAAGGTTTTTTTAATGTAGAAACATTAACTTCGGCAAAATGAGAGGAAGTTGAGTAAATGAAGCAAAATAGAAATGAGCTGGACCTGGATGTAAATGTGACATGATGAAAGGTCAAAAATAGTGGGTGCAGGGAAATGTGAGGTAGTGACATCCTTAGAGTCAAGAACTTGGGTTCCCAAGGAAGCTGACTCCAGGCTTTAGATGAATCTTCCCTACAGTGCAAGTGCACTTGACCCAGGGTTGACTGGCTGCCTTCTACTTTAAGCAGGATCAGAAAGCTGGTCCAAGTTCCACGATTTTATTATATGCCATCACATGCAAGGTCCATGCAAAGAGACTCAGGACAGGCTTGTTCACAGGCTGATAAAGGTGAGAGATTATTCAGTTCCCAGAAAGGTTTCCCCATTAGCGCTGGTCAGTTCAGAATGCAAGACATGTGCAACAACAGTAAGATGCCATTACTGTCAAAAAATTACAGCAAAGGACAGGTGTGGGTCCTACAGATTGAGAGAAAGGAAAAGAGAAAGGAAAAGTGAAATCTTTCTGGAGTGCCCTAAAACTGTTTCTGGCAATGGGAGAATGCTGAAATTAGTAGAGCTGTCTATTTATTGTCATGTACATTGCTATAGAACACTGGCATCTGTAAACCAAGTATTGGGTAACATTAGATCTCATGCACAGCCTTTCCCTTAGTACATCTACTGTAGAGGGGAAAAGAGAGCACAGCATCTCAAATTTTAAGAACTTCATCATCAGTCAATTTGTTGGTCAAAACCAAGCAATGAAGAAGCAAGGACCTAAACAGCCATTAAATAAAAGAAAGCTTGAAAAAATAAAAGGAAAAATTGATGCCCTACATCAGTGGAGAATAAGGAGAAAGAAACAATTCAACAAAAAAGAAAAATGGAACTGGTAAAGCATAGTCTCATTTCTGTTTTCCTTATGGTAATACCTTTCGGGCTTCCCAATACAGGAAAGACATGGACAAACTGCAGGGAGTTCAGCAGAGGGCCACCAAGACGGTCAGGGGCTGGAGCACTTCCCCAGTGAGGAGAGGCTGAGGGAGCTAGGGCTGTTCAGCTGCGCAAGAGACAGCTTTGGTGGGGGAACCCAACAGCAGCCTGCCAGCACCTGGAGGGGGGAGGCAGATATCAAGAAGACAGAGCCCGTCTCGTCACAGTGGTACATGAAGGGAGGACAAGAGACAAGAAGCATTGGAAACAAGAGAGGTCCAGACTGGATATAGAGAAGATCATCTTCACCATAAGGACTGTCAGGCAGTGGAGCACATTGCCTAGAGAGGTTGTGTCATCTCCAGCCTCGGACGTTTTCAAGATGAGAATGGATAAAGCCCTGAGCTATTTGGTTACTGGCCTTATAGTCAACCCTGCTTTGAGCACGAGATTAGACTAGAGACTTCCTGACATCCTTTCCAACCCAAATTTTCCTACATATCCTTACAAAACAAGGCCACATTATTACACATTTTCAATTTACTGTGTGTGATTAAACATTTAACATCTATACAAAACACAGCTATCCATATCGTAGAAGCAAATTTTAAGGCGATTAAGTTTATACAAATATCTAAAAAATAAGTATTCTTACCTTTCTCAGATATTCTATATTACAGTTACATTTTCATAATATCTAATTCCCCCTCCCAAAATAATTATTTTATAAGGACTATCTTTTCTGAGATCTTTTTAAATCTACATACATAGGTAAGATACCTCTTATATTGCTACTTCATGTAGATTCAAATGCTCCCTCTAACTACTAGTCTTCCAAAAGACTGAAATGTCTTTTCATGAAAAACAACTAAACAATCTCCATTCTATTTTGGGATTGGTTTGTTTGGGTTTTCCCAGCACTCGCTGTTTCTCTGAAGCTATGCCCTCAGGTTTCTCACTGCCCCACACTTTGCCTATCAAAATGCTGTTGAGCACGTGCATGGAACTTGGGCTTCAAAAATGTGAAACTGAGTCAAATTTACCCTTTGACCTATGACAGCAGCTGGGTTTGGATACTAATGTAGGAAAAGTGTAATAAATTATGCAAGCAGAACAGGACACTGGCTTTTTTTTCCCTCTCCCATTAGCTTCCCTTCATACCAGAATCTCCCTTCCCAAATATTTTCTGAATAAATACACTAATAAGACATTTACCCTCAGCAACAAATAACCAGCAAGCAGCAGCAAAAAGAGAGACCAGCCAAAGCTTCAGCTGTAGATGAGGGATCCAAAATTCCCTCAAGACAAGAGGAGAAAGGGTAAATGATCATCCAGCCCACTTGCTTGACTCCCACACTGGACTGTGACTTCCTTCAGCGTTTCCTCCCATCCACCCACACACAGAGCAGTTTTGGTTTGACCCTCTGCAGAAGGCTTGATACAAAAAAAGACAATCTATTTGCAATCCAGGTCCAGATTCCAATCTTGTTGCCAGTAAAAGGAGGGGAAAAAAGGGGAAAGAAAAAAAGTAGTCACTGGTTGAGATTCATGTCTCTAAAAATAAGCAGGATGTAGACAGATTAAATTCCTTTTGCACAGTGGGATGCATACAAGAAACCACAGGTTTGAAGACAATAATTTGACAGGAACATTAATTGGCCAGCTTCTAGAAGGAAAGTATACAAAAAAGCTCTTGATTTTTCTTCTTTCTTTTTTCAGATCACCTGTCAGGGCTTCTTTTACCTGCAATTCCTCAAAACAGAGCAAGTGGCCAGATGCTACGAAACAGATTAAGCAGCTAGATGCTATGTATGCAGTATGGCTGTTAATTTTTCAAGGAAAAGACAAGGGACAGGGCTTATCAACCCCATTACTGTAATTATTTCCATTTAAAGCCAGGGGCATAATGTGATCTTGAATATAAAAAACAGAGTTATCAGTCTAAATGAAAGAGAAACACCAGGTAAGGCCTCGGTCAGGCTGTACAGATTTACATTTCTAGAAAATTAGGCCAATGGTATCCAGTTCTGAAGCTGCTGTAGGGTTTGCAAAATCACCTCCACCCTACAGAAGTTGAAGAACATTTGGTCCTGCAAACACCAAAAATGGAACCACTCAGACTGGAAATGAGCAGAGTTGGCCTTTTAATATACAGCCTGGAGTGAATCAGTCAGTATTTGTGCCAAATGCAGTTTGTAGAATAGGAACAAAAATAGCAACCTACCTGATGCAGACTGTTGTAAAATTATCTCAGATCTGTAATACCAGGAAAGCCAAAAGACTACCGAAATGCTTGGCTTTATAACCACTGTAGCTGGCTGCTGCTGTTACTTAAAAATACTAGAGTTCCTCTTAGACTGATTATTTGAGGAACATTCTTTGTAGTGCTCGGCCACTCCAAAAACTCATGGCATACTACAAAGTACTGAGTAAACAGAAGCCATGGATCATTTATTTGATGAATGCTTTGACATCCAATTAAATGTAGGTGCAATTTATATTGCATTGTTTCCTTTCACCTCTTCTTTTGTATGAAGATTTATAAGTAATATACTTAATGAGTTACGGTATAGACGAAGATAGTTGGAGGAGATTGTTCCACGCTGTAAGCCAGCAGAGAATCACTGAAGGCAATGAAATAATGACAACTTATATCCTCTGTCTATCTGGCCATCTTGAGTCACAAGCACAACTCTTAAGCTATTTAAATCAGACAATATTTTCAGACTGGAACCATCTTCATTTGACAGCATTAGTACCCTATCTACCTACAACAGTCCCTGTACCTTCTGCACAAATACTACGCAAAGTTTATATTCACTTATATCAGTTTTGGGAAAGTGCTTGTTTTTATTGGATAGCAAGATGATAAAATTTGAAAGACATCTATTCTGAGATGTTTAATTCCTTTTGAGGAATGCATGCAATTTCATAACTAAAAGAAACATCATTTAAATAATCTGCCAAGCATCACTTTAATAGAGTTTTGTCAAAAGACTCAGATCTTCAGTGCTATCGAGGAGATTTCATATTTACTCAAAAAGGGGAAAAATGAGGGCAACATGAGGACAGAAAGACTTAAAAGTGAGGCTTGTTGTTTGCTACCTGAGAAACGAAAAGTTTAGAAGACCATGGAAAAGATCATGCCAATTGTGACAACTGCCTTGAATACTTCAGCTGTGCTTTGTGATTGTACTGCAAGCATTTGAAATGAAATTTTAAAAAAGACCAAAAAACACAAATCTAATCTAGAAAAGAAACAGAGGTGCTCCTGCCACATATATACAGTGGTATTTGCTCTTCATAGGATCTGTATGTTGTGGCAATGCTCAGAGGTATCCAGTTCTGAAATACTCCTGCTAATGTGTCATTTTAATATCTCGTGAACAGAAACCAAAAGTAATGGGAAAACTGAAGACAGGGAAAGGAATTAAAGATTTGTGTTTTCCCATGTTAGTCACTTATGGAGAAGTCTTATAAAATATATATTGTTAATAATTGCTGTAGAGCATGGAGACAACACAAGAGGAGCTGGAAGGCTAGGAATACAATAAAGCAGTAAGACTAGTAGATGTGAAAGAAATTAAATTTTAGCAGACCAGAAGTTGAAAGGTTATCAAAGCAGGGAACGGGAGGGAAGTTGAGGACGTCACGGAAAAACAAAGTCTGGTAGCCAGAATTGAAAGGGACCTTGAGGATGCTTATGGGACACTCCTCCCAGCTACAGGATGCAGTGCAACAGAAAGCATGAAGAGTGCTGTACTAGAAAACAGTTTATTGCATCAACTGACTTATTTTCCAGTATACTAAGTCATACAAGAAGTGACAGATGCACCTACTGCATTTCCAGCTGCTATTGTACTGCATCCGCAACATATTCAGTATTGCCCAAACGTGTACCTGGTATATGCCAAATAGTTGGTTTTGTTTTCCAAAACAGGAATAAAGATAGCTAAATTTTCTCCAGACTACTATTAGACACTGGAACTTTTAGAGCCAAACGCTCTTGGTCTAATCAAAATCTTCTCTTAAATCTGCATTTAGGTTATCAGACTGACGGAAGGTTAAAGGTAAAGAGTAATAGGCCTCAGTTTTCTTTTTCTTATAATTCTTGAGGTCACGCAGGAAAAGAACATAAGAGGGTGAACACCTGCCTCTGGTAAAATAAAGACAGGATACTTGGTGCAAAACATTATTCTTACACAGCAGCCAAGAATGCAAACAAGCACTAAATCAGAGACTCTCCTTAGAGCTCACAGCAAGGTACTTCAGTGCATCATTGAATTTAAAAGAGATATATTGTAATTTCTTATAAATACAAAACAGTACAACACAAGATACCTCTCTGCTTTCCTCAGATATCTGAACCCTCCTTCTTCCAGTTTTATGCTTTTCAAGCACCAGTTTCATAAAATTCATGAGCTTATATAAAACCAGACCACAGTGGTTTCCTACCAGCCCAAGATTTTTATCAATTTTTCAAGGCCCCTTGAGGGGGCGGGGGGGGTGGGGAGGGGCAGTAGCAGGCAACATACATCCTGGCTATCAATGTGGTTTTATAACAATCCTCGCAGAATTAAGACTTCTCCCTCACACTGCCAAATGAGAAACACTTCAACTAAACACAACTTGGGCCTGTTGCCACCAAAGCAAATGTGACTTTCGTTATTCTTTCAAAAGATTGGACTCTTTTGGAAGAACACTATTTGTATCACCTTTAGTCGAAGCTCTTAACACACAGTAATTAAAACCACAGAAAAAGAAAGGAGTGAAGGAGAATCAAGATCAGTGTTCCAAAATCCTTTTGTAGAGTAAAACCTCCCTCAACTCTCTCCAAACAATCTGTTTCACAAAATTATTTGTAAAGGCACATTCGAGAGCATCTGACACAATCTCATATGGTGAGAGCATGTGTAAGACATCTTTAAGATGTTTGGTCCACTCATCCTGCTTTGTCATTCTTTCTAGACTCTTTTGGCCTCTTTGCTATCTCTGTCTGACACAACTCTGTGCCACACCATCTGCATGCCAGACTCCTCCAATGGAGCCGAACCACAAACAGGGAAGGACTGCAAGTTCTCCAGCAAGTGTGCTAAGGCACTGTTCCTCTGATGACCTTCTTTAATGAGTTGCTCACATAATTTTTTTTTTAAACAAAGTTATGGAATCATAATGTCATTCACACAACCGGATTAAAGAACATTTCACTTCTGGGAAATAGTTATTTTACTCTTTGGTTGGGCAAGAAATCTTGGCATTTGTCTATACCTTCAGAAGTTTTTTCAGTAAATCTTACTGACAGAAAATTAATCAACTGACTAAAACCAAACATGTTCTGGTACAAAGACAAGGATAGCCACTCAAAGGCAAGAGTCACCTCAAACGTCATCATAACCATCTGTCATGATGTCAAGCCAAATAAGATTTGTATAGTTAGTGGAGAGAGAAGTTACCAATAACCAAGCTGCATGCTGTAAGCCAGTATGTGATGTACTTCAGAGAAGTGAACTGAACACAGCATCTGTTACAGCATAAAGTAGAAGACAGACGTAGCTGGCTGCAGACCAAGACAGCCCCTTTTAATACCCATATTACCACACAAGGTCTTTCTGAAGCACTAAAAACTATCTAGTAACTTCAAAAAGTCACACAAACATTTTTCTTATGCAGGAAGACAGTGATCCTGGAGTCTTGTGTACACTTCTCACAGTTAATCTCTCTATAATAAAAAAGGTAGCTGCAGCCTTTACTTATTATATGACTTGGCACTAAGCCATCCTGGAGCAAGGAGGCAGTGGAAGGACAGGAATGACTTTGAGAACATTAGTGTGAAATGGACTCTTTTGATTAATAAAAAGAAGCAAAGTTTCCCCAAATAACTTTGTTATTTATACCCAAATGTGGTCACTCACAGGTAATGTCCAGGTCCTACAGACAATACTTGAGATGTTTGCTTTCTACAGCTACAACCTTCAGTTGCGAGGAGTTCATCTATGATTATTCATGCATTAGGAATCTCAAATATACATCTATATATAACATGGATAAGTCATGGCATGATGCATTCAACACAGATGAGTCAACATATTCAACAGCTTAAACCATGTATGGTGAGAGTTCTTCCTGTTCAGTAATGACTAACATTAGTCAGTCCTAGTAAACAGAAACAAGGAAAAAAATGTTTGTGACAATTCACTGCTTTGCCTTTTTATTTATTGAACAAAGGTTTTTTGAGTTCATCCTGTCTGCACAACATTATTTTAGCCTTGGGTACAGGATTTCTTGAGATTTTGGTGTTTGTTTCTTTAAAAATCACAGCTGTAATAATCCAGACTCCAGAATTCACTGTCTTTATCATACCTATCACTTAAATAAAAATAATATCTTACTAAAGAGAGCTACAAGCAAAGAGACATGATTTATCATGGCATCTTACTACTATGAAGTCATATTTTAATAAACCACTATGAACCTTTTCATCAAGCAGCTCCACATTAGCAACATTATGCTAACAATGAAGATACCTGGTGAACAAATTAGTAGATTCTGTCCATCACACTACTCTTCTGAAACACAGAAATTGGAGGAATTTGATATTAAAGAATAAAAGATAAATGCAGTCTGAAGATTCTAATTGTCATTAGAAAAGTAACTCTTCACCATCATATGGCAAAACATGACAGCAGCATGCTTTGCTCGAATCAAGGTTGATATAGAGAGACAATTTAAAACTTCAAATGGTCAGTCAAAAGTTTTACTACTTAAGATCATGCTACATCTTGCTGCTGTACATTTGTACACTTGAGTTCTTTGAAGTCACGTTGAATTTACTAACTGAATTCTATTTTAGGATGTTTGGTAAGATTTCTATTTCAAGAGGGTAATTTCCCATCAAAGTTGCACTGTAAAACATCCATGAAAGCATTAAACGATGCAGCTGTGCTACCCAGAGAATAATTTTACTTTAGTTAGTCACTAGTATTACTTGCAATGGTAAGTTTTAGGCTGTGTCAGAAAAGCAATTAAGCCTGACTTTGATTTAATATACAACACCACCCAAACTGATTGGCTACTAGCTGGAGTATCATTTTAATCAGAAGTGTTTTTCTGAATCATACTTAACACAGAACAACAAACATACAAGTAATCACAGTAAGTTTTTCTTAGTCTTAGCACATGACCAGGTTAGCTGTGATAAATCAAGCTCCAGCCTCGTAGCAGTACTCTGTCCACAGCGAGCAGTAGGACAGAACACGGGCACACACTTCAGCCTTCCCAGTACAAAGTCCGGCTGTTTCCTCCAAGCTGCAGAACTGGATCATTCTCTCCCACTGACCCTATTACAGAAACAGCAACACCCAGCAGGCAATAGGAGCGCCAGGGTTTTAATTTTTCAAACCCCAAGCAAGATTTTCTGCAGCTCATCTGTCAACACACTTATTCCGGTGATGTTCAGGGTGGCAGATGTGGCAGCCAAGCATTTACCACAGCCTATTTCCACTGCTAGTCCATCCACTTGGCTTCAGCTAAAACCCTTAAATCCAAAGGGCTCCACAACTCCTATTTTCTTCTGTTTTAAATAATCTCTTACTTAATTGATTGTTAAAGGTTCTAGAATACCAACACTGCAGTGAAGTCCTCTCTAGAGGCAGCACAGCAAGCCACAACACAATTTTCCCCATGGCATCTCCTTGCATTTATCATCTCAACAGACAGGTTTTGCCTCTCGGGTAAGAGCAGAGTTCAACAACTGTTTGGTCATCCCCTTCTTCCGAGCCTGACGTTAAGAACAGCAATTACTTCCAGCTGAGAACAGACTGAGAGCTAGGCAGAGGTCATCAGTTTATTAGCTCAGCTCTAGGAAAAAAAAATCTTTTAAGATGATCAGACTGCAGTAAAATGGGATTTCACTAGTTCATTTGGAAAACACCACACATAACTGAAGGAAAAGGAAATGCAGCTGCTACTTATAAATGACAAGCAGTCATCAAACCATTACTGTTCTCATTTTATTCTTGCCAGTTCCTCAGTCACTAACCATTTCCGATCCAGTACAACAGCTGTAATATTGTATATAAATGCATTAATGCTCTAGGGAGATGTCCTGTTTGGGAGAACACATTTTTACATAGCTAACTTAAATAACTGCTTTAGGTTCTCTTTTTTGTTATCTCAGTACTGATGATTTACAGATTTCACAGGAAGCCTCCTATCAGCCAAGGCATGACTATACAACCAAAGAATCTCCATATTTCAGGGAAACGTGTAGGCCAATTGTTTGTTGGAAAATGTACAGATGTAATCTGGGAACACTCAAAGATTCAGCGATGGGTTGTTTTTTTGTGATGTTTTTCTGCAGATACACTGCTTCCACCGGAACCCTGGCCTTATATGTAGAAGAACAGGCTGTAACTTCCTATGACGTGCAACATGCTCCCGTACATGTTTTCCCTTTAACTCATCAAGTTTTCCAGGCTGCTGCCCACTCTCTGATGAAAGGAATGTCACTATGCATACTACGCTAACTCATTCCAGTACCTGAGACCTCACCAAATTTCACACCTACAAAGGCTAACACTCCAGTGTGTATTGCAGTGCAAATATTGCCATGGATTTAAGCTAGGAGAATTTTTTGGGGCTTTTTTTTTTAAAGAGCTTATGTCTTGACAAGACTTTTAAATATGCTGTCCCAGAGTATATGCGTCTCTGAAGGCTTCTTCTTGACCATGCTACACTTAAAACAATGAAGCAAGGAAGCTCAGGATATATCTGTCATCATGACCAAATGATTTCAAAGGGGAACAAATGACAAAAACCCTCAGAAATAAAATCAAGAGCTTGCAACTTGTAACAAAGAAAGCCTATAATACTGCATATAATTTTCACTCTTTGCACGTTATCATAATACATGCAATATTTCATCATATTCTGCTTTGGTAAATATTAAGAAGGAAATTCTAATAATATATTCCAGTGGGTAGCTTCTTTAAGGCAATACAGAAAAAAATCAACCCATGCTGAATATTCATCTACTATGCAACTATTAGCTACTTCAAAAAATAAGTAGCCTCCATGACACTACTACAGTGTGATACCTACGCTATTCAACAGAGCAGGGGTGAACAGTACAGAAGTCTCAGACTTCAAAACTGTACAACTTCACTAGAATTTCACTACATTAATTAAAATCATACTGAAATCTGAACCTGTGAAAGAGACATTGACTTATGAGAAACAAGTTATGACATGTTCCATTAGTGAATTAGACAACAGAATTAAAAAAAAAAAAGTTTTCATCACTGGTTGTTCACACCATAAGCCTCTCAAATCAATACCCAAGTATACCTCTTCCTCCCCTGTTTACTTCCTCTCCAGACAGGATTCTTAGCAATTCTCCCTCTGTCTCCTAATTATCTGTTTTCCTTTCCAGACTACCATGTCCAGACTACACGTTTTATTTAAATCATGGTGCAGGGTACTGGCAGTTCTTAGACTAACAGGTCAATCAAACAACCTTTCACGATTCAGCTATTTGGCTTCTGTATTTTGTTCAATCAGTGTTCTATAACCTGATTTTTTTTTTCTCCTATGATTTCTACTGCATACTTTATCCCACATTAGCAAAACAAAACAAAAGGGCAGGTAACATTTCATAATGTCTTTGTCATTCTAAAAAGAGTGAACTACTGCAGCCTCTCAAATGCTGAGAATGAACTGTGAAAACATAACACCCAACAATTACTTCTGCAAGTCTACTGCAGCTTCATCAAGCAGATCAGAAGAGAACAGCCCCTCTGATTACAAACAGGTAAAAGAGGGAAGAAAATACAGCTTTGGCTTTTTTTCCTGAAAGTGAGCCATCTGTCTCTCTATTTGATCCTCAGTCATTTATTAGATGAAATAAAGGAAAAGTAAAGAAACTTAAAGTCTCAAAACATATACTGTTTTACCGCAAATGTAACTATTGCTTGTTAAGCAATAATAATTATTATTAAGTATTAATAAATAGTTATTACTTACTGTCACAATTCTTTCTGTCCCCTGTGCCTCTGCTGGCAGTTGCATTTCAGGGTGAAACAATCTCGAGGTGAAGGCTAGTTCAGCTTACCCCGTAACTTCACATAGAGACAAAACAGCTGTTGAAGATTTAACCTAATAATACTGCCACCACCATTTCACAGAGTTCTGGGCTTATTACTTAATAACAATAGTATTAGTTCATTTGTTCTTAAAATCTATTAGAAGAGTAGGAGATCAAGCAGAAGCAAGTAATAAGGTACAATTTTTTTTACTAATGCTTCTGTAATTAAATCATGTAAAATTTTACTCTCAAACTTAAACAAGTGTTAGAACTGAATGCCATAATGTGAAAAAACCTAACACATGAACTCAAAAATAAGAGGTAAAAAATAAGCTGTGGAGTAGAAAATCATGTAAGAATCTAAAATTAATGCTTGATTGCAATTTTTTTTTGCTTATCTTTAAGCCTGTCTGAACAACATTATGACTCATCATTTGCATCTGCTGTATATTCAAGATAAAGGTTAGAGTCTCATCCAGTCCTAATACATGAAGCATTCCAACAGCAATGTGTCCATACTATCTGGACCCTAACTAGTAACTTCAGATTCAAGTAGAAAGGAACCAAGGCCAGGACCTTCAGGAACTTTTTTGTCTTCAAATCTAGATGTACCTCTCTGGCTAAACTTTATTTTACACATTAAAGAGGAATTATTTCCACTCTTAAAAAAAAAAAAAAAAAGCAGCTGTAAAACCATTATTTTCAGTAGCAGTCTGGCAAAATGTTATCTAGACTCTACTTGTGCCCAAAATCCAAACTTTCTTTCAGGTTTTGTTCACAGCCTACTGCTGTGAATGCAGGTAACCAATTCATTAGTGTCTGCCTGAATCTGCAGCAAGCCTGAAACAGCTCCCTACAGGATATTTATAATTTTATGAACAATCATCACAGGATAATCATAACACTGAAGTGACTAAGCAGTTTAAAATACATAAAAGGCAGCTTCTCTCCATCCATAAAACTGGCATAAACTCTCCTCACTTACTTGAAGTGGGTATTTCATGTAAACAATGACTGCTCCTACTTGTGAATAAAGGCATGGATTTACCAATGGTGAATAATGCCTGACCCATCTGATTGTCTTCTAGGATAAGATGACTGGATTTGTGGATGAGGGAGAGCAGGGAATGTCAGTTACCCCAACTTTAACAAGGCTTTCAGTACTCTCTCACACAATATTCTTGTACGCAAGTAGGGACACTACTGCCTGAATAGGTAGATGGCTATATGGGTGAACAGCAGGGGCCTATCCTGTTTAAGATCTTCATCAACAATCTGGAGGACACCATGGAAACAACAAGTTTTTGTCAAGTTTGCAGATGGCACCAAACTGTCAGAAACCAGCCAACACACTTGAGGGCAGGGCTGCCATCTGCAGAACCTCAGCAGGCTGGAGGAAAGACTGACAGAAACTTCATAAAATTCAGTGAGGATAAACGGAAAGACCTGCAGCTGGGAAGGAAGAGACTCTTACACTGATGGAGGTGGGGACTGACTGATTGACTAGGAGCCAGCACCACTGAAAAGGACCTGGCGGCCATGGAGGGGGTCACGCAGCACATGAGCCAGCAGTGTGTCCTGCCAGTAGAGAAGGCCAGCACCACCCTGGGTGGCATTCACAGGAGCAGAGCCAGAAAAGGAAGGGAAGTGATCAACCCCTCCACTGAGAGCACTTGTTAGATCATATCCAGATCCTGCATCCAGCTCTGGGCCCCCAGTATATGAAAGACATCAGTAAACTGCAGTGAGTTCAGCAGAGAGCCACCAGGATAGCTGGGGGCTGGAGCACTTGCCCTGGGAAGAGAGGCTGAGGGAACCAGGGCTGTTCAGCCTGCATATGAGACAACTTTGGGAGGACCAAACAGCAACCTGCCAGGAGGAGGAAGGCGTGGTAAGAAGCGCTATCAGCCACCAACACATATACACATTTACACAAATATAAACATTTAAAGCAAGAACCATGACCTCTCTCCAGAAGCAGCAATGTTTTTCTGCTGTACAGCAGCCACTACGCCCTCTGTTATGTGACTGCGGAATACAGTGGAGACAGCAAGTCATACAAGAGGGTCTCGCAAAAACAGCTCAACTTGGTCATACTCTGTGTGCTTATCTTTTGTGAAGTCAAGCTGATAAAAGACTCACAATAAAGCAATCAGCAATTAACAACAATATTCATACCAGTCCTACAGTGAGCCGCAAATATTCCTTGTATATATACCAGCTCCTAACACTGTGCTATACACCTATGGATTCACAGCCAGACATGCACAAGTCCACCCTCAGACAACAACAGGACCCAAAGATTGTTACCAGAATTTTACCTTGTTCTTTCAAAGAATTTGCTTTCCCCCACCACTCACAGAGTCCAAGTTCAAACCAGGACTGGGACTTCTCACTCCATACACCTACCTAAGAAAATCAGATACCTGCTGCTTTGAGCTCTGCTGAGCCCCTTAGCAGGGTGTGTGACAGAGCCTGAACTAGTTGTACCGGCAAGCAGTCACAGGTCAGACAGCCGCTCCCCAATTCCTTCAGTTGTGAGACACATTGCCTACAGTTACTGCAGCCCAGCTCCAGCACAATACCTGACATAAGAGTCCCACAAGTTTCCTCAAAAGCTAGGCTCTGCTTAATTACTTGCACTGACTGCAACTGCTTAGATTCCTCCACTTCTACAACACAAGTCCACCTGCCTCCCACCATGAAAATCACATAACAAATTTCACTTTTCCACAACCAGGGAACACAAGGGATGAGCAAAGCTAATCCAGCCCACCTGCAGCTCAAGGAAAGCATTACACAGCTTTTCCACTCACCTCCTGCTGTAAGGTAGAATCACAGAAGACATGGTTGCTTGAAGACTTCCACACATAGCTAAGCTTCCTCTTTCTTCCAAAAACAACACTCCAGTTCAGCTCACCCAGAGAGAAGCTCTCCTGAGCACTGGCTATCTTTGCTGCTGGAGAACGCAGTGAACTTGTCCCTCAAAGCACAACCATACTTGCACCCTCTTGGCTCAGCTCGCTCCTATCCCCCCAGCAACCACTGCTGCCAGCTGGGAACCCTTAGGGCTCACCAGTTAGCCCTCCCCTTGCTACTCACTGCATGCACAACACCTGTGCAACAGCCAGCCACAAAAATTTAGTCAGAGACAGGAGCCCATGTGAAATCACCAGTATTTATTACATTCTGCCATTTCTGTCTTTGGTATAGAAAATTAGCCTTAAATTGGGCAAAATTTTCTCCCTGCTATGATTTTTTTCTTTGCTTATAATTTTATATATAAAGAATATTTGGGCAAAATTTGTGCAAGCCACTCATGAATGTAAAATAGATGAAGGATAAAAAGTAGAGATCAGTAGCAATCAAGGCCCATAACTGGGCTCCTAATTGCCATCTGGTTTGCATTCATTGTATTAAAGCAAGGGGAAAAGCCATTTTCACCAATCCAGAGGACAAAAGGGGCTCTGGGGTAGAGTCAGGGGAGAGCTCAGAGGATTGTCAGATCTAAGAGGGACTTTTGCATACGTTTGCATCTGTACTTGTTAGAGAGATGCTTTTTTTGTTTCCCCAGAATGTCTTAATATTATCACAGATATTAGCATTTAGTACAGCAATCCTGCTCTTGGGGCACTGCATATCTCTAACGCTAACTAGGGCAGGGCTTTGCTACCTGGATTTTTTATACTGTGTGTTGGCCTGCTGTTACTATGTGTACTACACTGAAATGTGCATTTCTCGCCATGTTATATGCAATTTTGCAACAGGATACTACCAGCTTAAGCAAGGGTGTAGTGAAATAAATACCTCCTACAGATATGGCTTCTTTATGTCCTGAGTTCTGCCCATGCACGTAATATTTCTGTAAGGTTCCTGTAAGGAATCAGAGGACTTTGAAGCATGCTTTCATATTGTAATGACCTCTCAGAATTAAATCCTAGTGATCAGATGTTTGAGAATTCACGGGAGGGTTCTTTATCTCCTGTCCATCTCTGTGGCTCCACTTGGCTCTACAGAAAGCCTCCGAGTCCCCAAGAAACATTTCAAAAAGCTGTTAGGACCACACAAGACAAGACACAAGTTCAGCACGCTGATGAAAATAGCTTTAGAAAACATAAGTGCTTTGGGAGACCACTGTTGCTGGGGGCTCCGTTAGTCTTTTTCCATTTGATCCATCGTTTTACCCTTTCCCATCTATTAATCCTTTTCTCTCCTTTCTTAGCCTTTCTACTTATTTCTTTCTGCATTTCCCTGTTCACTGCTTTCTCATATCCTTCCCTATTCTACCAGCTGCTTGACACTGAAAAATAACACAAGATGGGAATCCTGGATGACAGAGGCATCCTTGATCCTTCTCTTGCTAATTCATTGAACTACAGAGAAAGAAAAATCCCTATTGCTGTTCTTGCTACAAATTGTCTAACCTGGAAGAAGGACTACATCTTAACAATCTCATTCATTCTTCGTGCTTACTACCATGTATTTTTCTGCACATTTATACAATTCAGATAAGGGTTTGATCCTGCTTTCTATCGACAGAAATAAGATCAGATCCATTTGTATTTCTTCCTGAAGCATATTCTCAACACCTTCTTTCACCTTAGCCCTTAGCCTAGATATTTTGCATTCTTTTTATAGAGATTAAAAAAAATAAAACCAAAACAAAACCCAATCCTTTTGTTCAACTCTGTAGACACTGCTGTTTTGATGTAACATAAAATGGTTTCCTGGAATTCAAAAGCTTACCATTCCTAGACCTGCAATGATGCAACACCATGGACAACTCATTTTAAGTCTCTCTCTCCCTTGATGTTTCCAGAACAGTCAGGCAGCTGTGACTGGCATGATCTGACATGAAAAAACTTAAATGAAACCTCTGTCACTCCTCATTTATGTACCTCTTGCATTTCCTTGGTCAACAGAGTAAGGGCAAGACATATGCTGTAAATGCTGAAGCTCCATTACCGTACCTTACAGCTTTGCCAGACAAATCTGCAACTCATGGTAAATAGTGAATGAACAGCTGTTGTAAACAGCTTCTAAACAGCCCACCAGCTATGGGTGTCACGTAAGTAGGTGAATACTCAAAGTCTCTCTTTAGTACTGGATACAGTCTTTGCACAACAGCTGCAAGCAGGTCACAAATTCAGAAAAATCAACCTATTCACAGCAACCTGGTAAGCAAGAAACAGGACTAAAATCACTACATGAAGAACCTATGTAAGACAGTTTGTCTCGCTGTTCTCAGGATGAAATCCCAGTCAGCAGAGCAAGATCCCTTCTGTGCTCCTCTGTGGTCCTGGTTGGTTTTGACTAGCAGAGTTAAGTTCTTAGCAATATCTAGTCACCTATTACTTAGCAATATCTAGTCACCTGTTACATTTGTGCAAAGATGTCATTTACCACTCTTATCTCAGTTAACAGAAACAGAATTGGAAGCAGTAGGAGACAAACTAAGACTGTCTGTCAAGAAGATTTGTCTCTTGTGTCCTTTACACTTTCTTTTCTGCCAACACCGGTGTCTCAATGGAGCACAAGCATACGTGTAGGAAAGGGCTACGTTACACACTTGTGCAATCAAGCCATGTCGCACTCCAGAAAGAACATCACCCACGCCAGCGTAGTGGCCTTAGATCAGAAGGCTTTTAACACATGGACTATTTAATTTCTTGACATTTGTAAAATATTTAATAAAGCAGGGACACAAGCAGTGCCAGTTGGTGACAGAGGCAATCAGCTCTGGTGCAGGCAGCGGGGTGGGGAATCATGGCATGCAGGGAGGTTTCCTCAGCCAGGAGAAGGCCAGGGAAACCCCAAGGGGGCACAGAGATGCACCAGGAACCAGAAGCTCTTACAAGGGCAGCTGACACAGCGTGAGTGGGGCCAGGAGCAATGGCAGCCACCCCCACTCCCACCAAATGCAGCTCTGGGGAGCACCAGTTGGCTGTTTGCGTTGGAGGGCACCTCTTCAAAGCAAGGGCAATCCACTGGCCAAGTGGGAGACTCAAAGTACACAGCAACTGGGCACCATTCTGTGGCCATCTGCATTCCAGTGACTCACCACGCTCGCAGGAAAAAATTCATTCCTAATATCTAATGTAAGTCTACCCTCTTTCAGCTGGAAGACACTACCCCTCATCCTGTCACTACACTCTCTGATAAAGAGTGCCTCCCCATCTCTCCTGTAGCCCCCTTCAAGTATTGGAAGGCTGTTATAAGGTCTCCCTGGAGCCTTCTCTTCTCCAGGCTGGTCATTTTTGTGGCCTTCTTCTCGACCTGCTCCAACAGGTCCATGTCTTTCCTGTGCTGAGGACTCCAGAGCTGGATGCAGTACTCCAGGTGGGGTCTCTGCAGCAGAGCAGAGGGGGAGAATCACCTCCCTCGACCTGCTGGTCACACTTCTTTTGATGCAGCCCAGGACACAGTTGGCTTTCTGGGCTGCAGGCACACGTTGCTAGGTCATGTTAAGCTTCTCATCAACCAATGCCCCCAAGTCCTTCTCTTTGAGTCTGCTCTCAATCCATTTTCCTCCCAGCCTGTATTTGTGTATGTGAGGGTGGTGAGGCACTGGAACAGGTTGCCCAGGGAAGTTGTGGATGCCCCATCCCTGGAGGTGTTCAAGGCCAGGCTGGATGAGGCTTTGAGCAACCTGGGCTAGTGGAAGGGGTTCCCGCCCATGGCAGCAGGGTTGGAAATAGATGATATTTAGGGTCCCTTCCAAGCCAAACCATTCTATAATTCTATGATTACATGTGTCTCTCTCTACTACCCACTTTAATGAATTCTGTAAAAAACCATCTTTTTTTAAGACATCCACTCCATGTTCAAACTTGGCTGAGGATAGACAGAAGGGCCAAAAGTTCCTGGGGTGAGTGCAGACAGACAGTGAAATATCTTTGTCCCTTCTCTAGAAAACCAAAGACAATGTCAGGTTATTGTTCACTCTGGAGATTACTGCTTAGCTATGGCTATTGACAGAAAACAAGGAGCATTCATAACTTGTCATAAACACTAAGCAAGACGAAGCCAATAGATGGGTTTAAATCTCAAAATTCTAAATTTTATTCTTGATAAATATCATTGAACCTTATACTTGCTTCCACAGATGCCCAACAATTCCCTTGCTAATAGCCTGTTAATCACATCTTGGTCCATGTTTGTTGGAAGCAACATGTTTTAGTGAACAAGATGCTGGAAGGGACCCAAGAGATCTGTATTAGATTTTCACCTCTTTCTCCTGTGATCACTCTTAGTCTTTTCTCCTTCTATTGACTGCTAAAATCATCATGCTTGTGTCACACATAGGGGGCCCCCAGTTTCACCTTGTGCCAACTTCTATCACACTTACATTGTAAGTTTGCAAGTGATCTTGACCATGGGTTACAGGGAATTTCAGTAGATACTGCTGATGAGCTTAAGTATTCTGGCAGTTATTCTTGGGCCACAAATCAATCCAGTCTTCCTGTGCGGAGACTCCTCTGCAGTGGTATAATTGTCTATATATATTTAAAAAAAAAAAAAAAAAAGGTAGAAGTTTTAATTTTTAAAAGCTAACATCCCAGGGTGATACTAAAATGAATAAACACAAATATAACTAAAACATTGCAAAGGTTGTATGCTTTCACCAGAATATAGTGTTGTCATTCTGTTTTAGTAGATGATAAATGAAAGGGTTCTTGTGTGATAATGCAAATGAGAACTATACATTTTCTGTATTTTATTGACTATTTGTTTATTTTTTAACATGGATCAGCTATAAAGGAGAACAGGACTCCAGTGTTCCTGTGTGTTTGTTTTGACTACTGTGATAACTACAATTTAAACCACCACCTTAGCAGAAAACCTGTTTTGAGTCTTCAGGGAAGCAGAGTTCAGCAGTTTGTTTTCACACAGGAAATTACTGTTTTAAGGGATAATATTAGGTATCAAGAACCCTAATTGATGGATAATTCCTTCTTTCATTATGACTTACTCTGTAGGTTTTGGGATTCTGTCTGGAAATAATACTCAAATTTGATGGAGATTTGGAGCCAGAGCTGATAAAAAGGGACACCAAAGAAAGTTCAGATAAGGTAAGCTGGTGAAAACAGTTTCCTCTGTAGTGCAGCAGCACACAGTAAGCACGGCAAAGCTACCATTGGCATAATTTTGAATATTAAACTGTTTGTATTGTAGGTTGGACACATTAATATCTTAGGACTGAACATATAGCACCAGATAGTTGAAACTCTTATTCAGCTTATTTATATTAATCAGTTGCTCCTGCACTCTTATAACTATTCAAGAAAAAAGCCCAGTCATACAGTTGCATGAAACTGATTGCAGCAAAGAATATAAGACACTACAGTGCTAGAAGCTTCACAAAACTGTTAAAATCATAGAATCAGAATCTCAGAATGGTTTGGCTTAGAAGGGACCCTAAAGATCATCTAGTTCCAACCCCGCTGCCATGGGCAGGGAAACCTTCCACTAGCCCAGGTTGCTCAAAGCCTCATCCAGCCTGGCCTTGAACACCTCCAGGGACGGGGCATCCATTTGACATCTTCTTGCTGCTTTTGGTGTTCCTGGCCAGATTTAATTCTATCAGGTCTTTAGCTTTCCTAACCTGATCCCTGGCTGCTCAGACAATTTCTCTGTATTCATCCCAGGCTACCTGTCCTTGCTTCTACCCTCTGTAGGCCTCCTTTTTGCGTTTGAGTTCATCCAGGAGTTTGTTGTTCATCCATGCAGGCCTCCTGGTGTTTCTGCCCGACTTCCTCTTTGTTGGGATGCATTGCTCCTGAGCCTGGAGGAAGTGATCCTTGAAAATAACACCTTGGGAGAGACTGGCAGGCAGAATTCAGCTATTTTGTATTTTAGTTGGCAGCAGATAATGAGCCAGTCAGCAGAGTGTTTGAGACCAAAATATTCAGCACATGTGCTGTCACTAGTCAATGGGATGCTGTTAGGAATGCAGGATAATCTAAGATTATTTTGGTGCTGAGCTTTATCTTGTAAGCATAAACTAGAACATGAAAACCTACATGAAACTGTACTTCCCTAATTTCACAGCTTATATAGAGCTTTTATATTCCTTCCATAATGGCAAGACTGTGCTAAGCCATTTTTCCAAGAAGACAAAAAAGAGAAGGTCCCAACCTCAAAGATTTCCTAAGCTATAAAATAAGAGCAACATCACAGATATCTCTTCCTAGGTTAGAATGAGATAAATAACAAAAAAGATTGACAGTGACAATCATTAACTCCTATTTCTATTATATCAATGAACATTCTACTTCCTTTTTTTCACCTTCCATTCTGTTTTACACAAACTGCTTTAAAGCTTTCTAAAACAAAAGTAAATAAGTCAGCAAACTTTTCACTTCTCTTTTTCATTCAGTGTAAATAAACTTGAACTTTAGCCACAGCAACTTGCACCTTATTTGGCCTTCAGATAACTCTCTTTCAGTTTCCCCAGTTCACTCCAAGATGACCTTTGCAGTCAGTCAGGAAGTCTAGAGATTACGAGCAGTCAGTTGCTTTGATGCTCTGTAGAGCTGGTGCCAATGGCAAAGAACACATTTTTATTTCATTTTTCATCAATTTGCAGGGAAAGAAAGAGCATTCTTTTAAAGGGAGATTACATGCCAAGTCTTGCCTTTTTTACAGGCTTGACTTCCACTGACAACAGCAGCATGCTGCATGAGCATAGGACTGGATCCTTACATATAATTCACACTATGCAGGATTTTTTTTCAGCAACTTGGTACAGAAAACTCCCAAGAGATGGAGAGAGGCCAAACTGTAAATGAAGCAGTACAAGTCTGCCCTTACATATCATACCTCTCGTACAATATTGCTCTCTTAACCAGAGCAATAACAGAAACCACCTTTCCAAGCCTGTCGTTTCTCACAGATCTCACAGATTCATATTTATTGCCTTGTGCTCTTTGCCTTATGTTGCAACAGTTAAGGATTTGCAGAGTTACGGCAATGCAAGCTTTTCTCCAGGTAATAACCTTGCTGTTTTAAAATCTCCTTCACCATAACCCTCGCATCCTACATGTGGGAATAGATTGTGCAGTTGGTCCATGTGCAGAGCTCCCATTGGCATCACAGGGACATAGTTCATATACAGGATCAGGTTGCTAAACTTAAGGAAAATGAGTAGTCTGTGTCTATATGATTTTTTCTTACTGCTGGACAACAGCCAAAATAAAAATTTTGCTCCTGCCACTGTTTTATTTGATCTATTCAATACTATTTCAGGATATAAAAAACTAGAATATTTTAACAGATCTACCAAAAGCAAGTTTTTGCTTCTGATGTGAGGAAGCCTTTTTTTCTCATAGATGTGGCTGGTTAGTTTACCTAATGCACACCTTTAAATATAGAAGTGGTACAAATTCCGAAAACAATTTGTGGAGAAATCTCATGAATCGGCAAAAAGGCTTTAAACTTACCATTGGTATCCGGGTTCTTATAGTTTTTCTCTCGAAAGAAAACAGTAGGGTTGTTAATAAAAACATCAGTCTTGATGGGGAATGAATAGCTCTTGGTATAAATAACACATATGGCACACAGTCAGCTTTTTCAGGAAGTAAGTCAAGGGGACCACTAATGTTATGAAAAAAAAAGCCTGACCTTTCTCAGCTTCCACTTCTAGTCTTGTCTATAGGGATTTGCTAAATCTCTGATCCACATTTGAAATATTCTGCATCAGAGCTTTGTCCTCCTACTGTTCCAGAGTTTTTCTGTTTATCAGGTTTTGGGGTTTTTGCCCTCGTTTCGCACCAATACCCTGCCCTTCTTACTGAGGCCAGTCTATTACCTTGTTTCATGTCATGCAGAAATACCTTGCATGAGTCTGGAACTGACTCACTTGTAAGGAAGCTCTTAAACCTTATCTTTTATACTCACATGCCCCTCTGCTGACACTCAGCTCTCCACTCTGTCCTTGTGGATAAGGCAGTACGGAAAGTGCTGATAAGAGGATTAGATGGCGAAAAAAATCCCAGCCGGCAGTTCGCAAGCATATAGCATTCATGCATACCACCGTGAAGGCTGGGTCTTTGGAGAGGGATATATCTCACCTAGATAGTGCTATCTCAAAGTGGGCCAATTAGCCCCTAGGTTTGTCATCTAGGCTTCCTCTCTGTCAATGGGGAGAGAAACGAAGATCAGCTCAGAGAGGCAAATTTGTCCATTTGTCTTAGATGCCTGTCGCAGGAGAATATCTCATCCACCTCCCTCCATGGACAAGGGATGCCTGGTGGCAAGATAGCTAAAATTAGTCACTACAGGGTTAAAAACAGAAAAAATGGAGACTTCCACACTTCCAAGAGGGAGAAGAATAAGCCTCCCAGGAAAAAAGCAGGTTGTGTTAAGGATCATTCTTGCACTTATGTCAGTGATTGCCTCCCTAGATCTAAACTTTCATAGCAGGACAGCAGAAGAAATAAACAACACATACTTCATTGGAACTTTGTGGGGTGGGTGTGCACACATTAAAAGAAACTGAAAAAAACATATGGTCCATGGGAGCCAGGAAAGCCATCTGCAGAGGAAGTGTACAAGAGAGGATGCAAAGCAGCAAGCAGAGAACGCTCCCGAAGAGCCGCGCGTGTCTCGCACAGCAGCACATGTGACACAAACCACATGAAAGAGGCCCGGCGTTCTCGGCCGTCAAAACTGCCAAAACAAGCAGACACAGGGCAAGCAGGAGCAACAGTATGGTCACAAGCACACATTGCAATAGAGTGGTAGAAGGGGAATGTCTGAACTGCAACAAGCACACAGAAAATCATAGTGGAGCTTTGAAGTCCAAAAGTAATGATGTTTGCTACCCAAAGCTAGGGTCATTTTTGTCTTTTTCTATTTGCTGCTGTCTGAACTGCATTGTAAGATCTTTGTTTGGTTCATGGCTCAGAGTTCCAAGCAGAGCCTAACAAATCCAACGTGATAATAAAGCCCTTTCTTAAGACAGGAACCTTGCAAAGCCAAGCTAGAAATAATGTTAAAAGCAATGTTTTCATGCTAGCTCACCACATCTAATAGTTCAATTTGAAAAGAAAAGCAAAAAAAGTTGATCATGCTTTTGAAAGGCTAGGAAAAAAGCAGCAGGCTTCTTTGTTTGTTTGTTTTTGTTTGTTTTTTTGTGGGGGTGGGAGCAGTGTCAGTTCTTATGTTGGATGCTGTTCCGTCTGATCCTGCTCATCCATCATCCTGATCCTGTACTGCTGCTGTGGTT
Organism: Pterocles gutturalis; assembly: GCF_000699245.1. Lineage (NCBI taxonomy): Eukaryota > Metazoa > Chordata > Aves > Pterocliformes > Pteroclidae > Pterocles > Pterocles gutturalis. Next base: position 23,455 of record NW_010098881.1, read on the forward strand.
ACCCTGGTGTTATCATGGAACTAGAACATGGTATCAAGGTGAGGGTTCAATCACTAATGCTCTAACAAGATCCAAAATAAACTCAAAATAGTACAACTAGTTTGTATTTAGATGATACAGCAGCTTTTGTCCTAAAGTCTTCAAGCAGTTTATGATTTGATATTAAAATCCCTATGTGACTTGACACTAAAATAATCTGCCAGAATACTTCAATTAAGTTCCATCAGGAATAAATCTGGCACATCAAGTGTAGTCATAATACACCAACACTAAAGAAATCTTATTTGCAACAGCCTCTAGCCTCTGCTGATATTCTTGCACACAATTGACTCCTGTACATTTTCTTTACTGATCCTACATACCTTCATGGAAGACTAGAATTAGTTCACAGAAGTACACTTGGAAAGTCTCTGCCAAGATTCCACGCAATGAGTTGAGAGCATGTCCTTAGCCTGTCATTATGGAAAGTCCCTTGTAATTCATTCTGCTCAGATTTTAATAAGAGGAAAATTCAGTGTTTAATAACTCCTCATCTGAACCTGGTTTTGTTTTGTGACATGATACAGGACGTTAAATTACACCTTTACAAGTAATAAAAGAATTTCCAAAGACAACTGAACATTTGCTTTTGTGCTTATTTTACTAAGATATGTCATAAAGCTAAAAGAAAGGCTTAATTCTTGTTTTTCCTCACAGCTTAACTTGTGAGACAAGTTTTCTCATTATGTAAGGCTTAAAAGAAATATTATACCAGCCTGCTCAGTGGCATCTCTGCCAGAAATATTATACCAGTCTGCTCGTGCTGTCTCCTCTTCCAGTCATTGCACAGGTAGGGACCAGTGCACCTGATGCTCAAAGAGAAGGATGTCTTCAAGCATAGTTTAAGGGTTGTACTCAGACTGTAAAGACAAGTAGCAGTTAAAAACTGAATGTGGAGCTTAAATGTGGCAGCATGTAGGACTTAGAACCCTCCAGAATATACTTCTGTCTTTTTGAAATCAAAGAAATATTGTATTTACCTCTGTTGGCTGACAAACAATAAATGCTGAGGTGCCAGTTTCTATCCCCTATGCAGATAGGTACTCCTCAGTACATAGAAACGCTCATGTTATCTACAGATCTCTGCAGCTCCGGAGTAAAATTCTTAACTCTTGCTAAGTTTGTTTTAATGTTAAGAATGACACACTGTGGTGACAGCAGGGTGTTCCCCTCAGCATCCTTCACTGTGGAATCCTCTCAGCAGCCTTGTCCCAGGCTTCAAGAGAGGCTGCAGGGAGACTGGCCTCTGATTATGACCGCTACTAAAATGACTACCCAAGGAAAAAAAAAAAGTCCTTCATTTCTTTCTTTTGAATATTTTTCATTTATCATAGAGTAGTTCACTAAGCAGCACCAAAAATATTAGGAGCAGTACAAACACATAAAAAACCTTGGATCTCAAAAAAAGTTCAATACAAGTAAGAACAATCAATGACAGGGATAAAAAGTAAAACGAGTTGGCAGGAGAGGTGTCAGAGAAATAAAAATAACATATTTCACTGAATAAATATTGAGTAGCTATTGTTTGGCTTACAATGCTTACAACATACATCTGTCCTAAGAAGTGACTGTGAATCCTTGCCGTGGCCTTATGCAGTAAAGTTGTTGTGGGAGCGCATTAATAGTCCTTTCTGTTTAGTTTGCTGACTCTCAGGAATAGCCAAAAGTAACCCTAACCAATAAACAACCTTCTTCTCATCTTTGTAACTACAGTGCTAAACACATATTTCAGTACCTCTTAGAATATACCATAAAGATAAGATCTGTACATGCACCTGGTTTGGCCAGTCATTGCTCCTTTCACTGTTTATATGTGTCTACCTTTTGGGGAAAGAGAATTTTTTTTGAAAGAACTTGGGCAACCCCATGTCTGACTGACTGTTAGTAAATGTTTTCTTCTAGTCTCAAAAGTTAACAGCATTTAGTTAGAAGAAATACCTGTTTTTTCAATTAGCACAAAACCACTCCATTTAAAAAAAAAAAAAAAAAAAACTCAACACACACAAAAAACCCAACTCAACCATCAAATCAGCACGTTTCTCAGGTTCTCAAATGCGTGCATGTCTATGGTCAATGGGATAAGTACCATTAACATCTGAGTGGAACAGCAAAACAAAAAAGGTCTTGTATACTGTAGATTGTGTACACAGGGGAAGACTGTATACTGTAGATTGTAGATCAGTTTATGCCATTTAACAGCCTAACCTCAATCCAGTTATGTTTTTCTAATGAAGCACTATTATTAATTTTATTTTGATTTTCCAGTTCCAGATTCTTCTCATGTGACACCACCTGCCAGAGAGCCAAGCTGATTAAAATGGCCAATATGAAAGCACCGTTCTACAAGGAGTTACTTCATTATCTCACTAATTATGAGGGGATTAACGACTGAATCAGGATAGTAAGCAACCAGTGAGAGCACAACAAAGGGGAAGTTTACGCTGCTGATAAACCTGACAGAGGGATCCAAGTTCCTACTTCATGAGATGTTCTCTAGCATCATTACCCAGGAGTGGAATAAAATTCAGGCCAGTATAAACAGGATGCTGAACTAGGATGAAGCTGCATAGAACCACCATTGATATGCCTTTGCAACACTCCTTCCCCTTTTCCACCCATGTCACCCAGATGCTTGACACATATTTTCAACGGACTTTGCAAGTTCTCTGGACTAAATGTTGTCATAATCCATGCAGAAAATATTTTTCCTAGTCCAGTGCTTCTAAAACTACTGTAATACTAGAGTTAGTTTAAGAAGCAGCACACTGGTGTGCATGCATTTTCACAAGTCCTCCTGTTTTTCTTTCCTCTTCCACAGTTGATGACAGGATTTAGTTTGCATCTTAGTATCAGTTTTCCATACATGCAGTAGACTACACTAATATCAGCTCCTGCATGCATATTTACATTTATTCGTTCCCAAAAGAAGTTCTTCCTGGCTCACACCTAGGACGCAGCAACTGTTCTCTCACCCAACAAAAAAGATTGTTGATCTCTTTACAATGACCTAGATAATGCCAGTTTGTTCTTGTTGGAATACCAGCAAGGTGCATCTCCCTACATCTGTTTGTCTCCCCAGGCAGTTCCTCCATCTCTTCACTAGATATTTAGACAATCAGGCTGCCTTTGCCCAGAATGCGTCCACATCCTCTGTGCCTCAGCTTTGCCCTCCATGAACAGCACCAGAACTGGTCCTGCATCCTGCTTCCCCTCCATGTTTACATATTTAACTCGATGCCATCATAGCCCATAGAGGAGCACCTTGTAGAGCTACTGGATCTGTTCCTTTGCGATAGGTGCACTTATGCCTACACGGGTCATTTCCAGAGACAGACCTTTTGGGCACATACAGGGAAGGTTAGATGAGATTCAAATAGATTTTAAAACACCACAGAAGAGCTGGACCTCTTCAGGTGTGGATGAGAGTCAAACTGTGGTCAAGGATTTCTGCCCCAAATTCAGAGTCTTCGCCCCTGTTTTGTAGCAGCTGACCTAAAGGAATGTCTCTTTACTCAATCTTATATTGAAAAATTAGTCCTGAGTAGTTAGAATAGCATCTATTATGCTTGCAGCAATATGTGACATGCAGCTTTGAAGGATTAAAAATACAGAAAATTCGAGCAAAACCTTTGAAAGTAAAATATCTGTGCAATACTAAGATTCTGCAGTGGAACAATCACCATTTTCATTGTCAAAAGTCCCCTCTCATGAAACAAACAAGGAATCTCCTTTTAGCTTTTGCCATTGGCAATGAAAAAAATAGCGTTTTTGAAATAAATATGCACAAAATGGCCACACTGTGGTCTGACCCAAAATCTGAGGCAGATTTGAATCTACATTTTTGAAAGAGTTCCAGCTACATCTGAACTGATACTCCCAAAATACCCATTTTGTGAAAAAACTACCAGAGTTTCAAAGGAAGTGCTGTGTGTATGATTTAGTTCTAGAATAAAAACAGTTTTTTAAAACAGCAGTCATTGATGTTGGCCTTGTAAAGAAGAAATATAGTCAAGATAGCACTCATTATGACTTTTAATTTTTGCCTAATAAGTCATATTTCTGCAATTACTTCTTTTGCATGTAGGTTTTACAATATTACACATACTATACAGGACTACTGGGCTTCAGACACTCTACAAAAGCCTGAAGACAGCCAATACACTAGGCATCCTAATAACCATAAAATGTTCCATCTCCTACATGTTCACGTAGCTATACAGTTCCAGGGAACCAGCCATAAAGCATTGTCCCAGTGTCATCAGGTTAAAGTTTCTGAATTAAGTGGTCTGACATCCCAGTTCTGAAACTCAAATGAAGTTTAACTAACCTTTCACATTATAAAATGCTTTGTTGTTGTTATTATTATTATTATGGCAATATTAAACATATATTTAGATCCTGTACATGAGGCTAAAATATATCTATAAATCTATTTGGCTTTTGTTGAGCTAAGAAACAGGAGAGGAAAAGAGGAAAAGGCAGAGAGAATCCGAGAGGAAAATAATGAAAAGAAGGAACAGAGAAAGGTGTGCGAGGGAAAGAAAGAAAGATAGACTACACTACTTCTGCAAGACAGTAAAGTACTTCAGAAAAGGAAAGAGCGAGACATTATTTACAACAATAAATTTTCATAGATAAGAAAAAATAAATGAGTCACAATGACATAACATGATGGAATTTGATCCAGCTGTTTGTGTCCTATGGCAACCCCAGATAAGCAATATCAGAAAAATGAATTAGGAAATCCAGATGGCAATAAATATTATTCTCATCAATAAAGAACAGATGACAAAAGTACTTTTGACATATAAATGTTATTTTACTGTGTTCCAGTCCTTTGGTTATCACACTTTAAAGTGAAAGGTTGGACAAGACACTCTTGATCTTTTAATTTCCTTCACATCCTACTCATACTTTCTCATATACTTGTGTTACTGTGTGAAACCCCTCCTGCAGATTACATAATAACTTATGTAGGTACATCCTTTATTTTATAAATCCTCAAATGTAGTGGCTCTAAAATGCTACATCAGAGCAGTTTTCAGCAAATACTATCTTTTCATAAAGTGGTAATAGCATAGTAATTGCGTAGCACCATTCTGGAATCCAGACACTTTAACGGACATTCTGGACATTTTTTTATCTCTTTGGAGCCCTCAAAACATCTGTCTGGAAAATATAATTTTCCTCAAAATTATGTGAGAAACTAAGGAAATATTTTCTCTTGTGAAAGCTAAAAAGTACAAACCAAATTGAAAAAGGAATGGCTCCCATTTAATCAAAATCAGAATTTATAGTTTCATAAAATTATATTTAATGAGCATTTTAATAAGAAAATAAAAGCCAGCTTTGACCAAATGCAGAACTAACAATGATGTTTTCCGTTATGGAAGGGAGGAAAATTCCTTTCTTTATCAGCTACTAGAAAAGTATACCCTGAGCTAAGATAACATCTAATCACATTTGCTTCAGAAATAGCACTAGATATTTTCTTCCCTGCAATGTTATTCAAGTACTTTTTGTTTATTATTTTGTTACCACTAAAATTAAAGGATAATTATCATTTATTAAAAAAATCAGAAATGCATATGCAAAATAAAGCACACTTTAAGGCTAAAGAGACAACTTTTAGCTGTGGTGTTTCCTAATATGTATTCAACTTCATAACTGCCACAGTGTTTACATATGGGCAAGAGGGAGTTATGCATAAAAATCAGTAGATTAGTAGCTAAACTGTGGATGAGTCGTGTTCTTCCAGGCATGAAAATAAACCGCTTTCAGAATGCCCTCCCTTATCCATCATATAAATCTTTATTATAAGCCTTATTCTAAGGGGCAAGTGGGCATGAAGGGGTGCTCAGTTTCAGCACCAGATGTAAATATTCAGTATAGGGAAAAAATAGCTGCCTGCACCATCCATGCCACTAGAGAAGCAGGAAACTACTGCTGTTCCTAAATTCCAGCTCCTGTAGGAGACATAGGTGTGCCTGGCAGTTACGGCAAAATATTACTGTGGGAAGCCAAAAGATTCTCAGTGGAGGCTACCAAAGCTAGCATGCTGTACAAGTTAAAATGAAACAAGACACCTCCCTGCTCCCAGTGGCAACGTGCTGGCATTCTTATTTAAAGACAGGTGAAATAATAAATCTTAAACTGAGAAATTACATCTGCATCAGAAACACTTGTTCAAATAATAAATCAAACACAGAAATAAATGTAGGCTCGCTGTCTCTTCCCTACTGGAAATTCTCTAAAGGGAGGTACCTATCTTGGAAATATGTACATAAGACTGAGAACTCGCCTGCCACAGCAAGCAGTGCATTACCATCTTTCCTCAGACATCTGCATGGAACATCTTCTGTCTTGAAATTGTGCTGAGCTACCACACAGGCAAGATACAACAGCTGAGGCATGCATCGTGGTGATGTACTGCAGAGGGGGCAGTTCAGATTCAGCTACAGAACATGCCACATGCTAGTATTTACCAAGTCGTGGTCTTCACAGAAAAAGCATGAAGTTGATGGGGACGTGCACAAAACTGGTGCAAGCTTGTCTTTCTTTTGGCTAGTCTATAGTAAAAGTGCTGAGTGATAGAGAGCTCTGCATGGCACCTGAAGACGTAAGAGCTCTTTAGATGGCTTCCAGCAAACTGATCCAGAATTTAGGCTTCTGAATAAAAACAAGTTGAACTAAAGGATATTCTCAAAAATGGGCCATGTCTGCTGTTGGTATGAATCTATACTGTTCTGCTGAGACCAGCTAAAGCATACCGATATTCATAGAGGAAAATTTGGTTAGATTCCACCTGATGAGTCTGTCGCATCAGTATTTTCTCCATACAGACAAAACTGGTGTCTGCAAGCAATCTCTTTGGTGGAGGCCAAGCTACATAATCAACTTATAGGAGGAAATGCAAAGTATTTTCTAGGGAAAAAATGGGTAACATGAAAGTGTATCACTGTAATTTCCTACCTTTCCCAGATGGATATTTTGTATTTGGAAGCTTTCTCTTGACACTGGTGAACTATCTAATTGCATTTATAATCATCTATTCCTTTTAAATTGGGGTATATTTATCTCTCAGTTTTAATGCTATAATACTGGCCATTTGGCTGTAGCAAACTCTGTAATTTTGTGTGATACCTCCTGCAGTACTTGCAAAGGGACTTCAAAGCATTCACCAAAATTACCCTTAGTTTTATCTGAGAAATTTTACTTTCTATATCAAATTCCTGCCTTTGCCAGCAGGAAGCTTCATTTGCCTAAGCATCACAGATAGTATTTAATTTATATATGCCAATGGCAGTGGGATGTGCAGACAGGATTCTGCACACACAGAAATCTAAGTGCAAAATTATCAGTGCGTATTTATCCACTGCATTTCAAACCCTGTTCTAAGAATACAAGCAATCAATCTGAGGAGAAAATGGTTTACTTAGCTTAAACTTAACATAAAATATGCAACTCAGCTCAACCCCATTCTCAGAACATGACTGTGGATCAAGGAGATATAGGCAAGTGTATGAATACTGGTAGAGGTTTAAAGGTTGAAATATGAAGCCAAGCATTATTTCTTTGCATTTTGGATAATATCTTCATAAGACAAGTTCTGAGTGCTACAGTGTTGACAAGCCTTTCAACTGTAGCAGTTCAATGCTGCTGTAATTTTTAGGCAGGTATAACAGAGCAGATGCACCAGCGGCATACGAGAGGCCTACGCACACACTGTAGTACTTCTTTGCTGAATTTAGATGGCTATCTGGAATATTTGGCAGCAAAGAAAGTATCAATTAGAGCCAGGTCACTGTAGCATGAGTGAAGTTGTCTGTGGCCAAAAGGGAACTGTTCCAACTTCTTTTTAATTGCTTCTGACATCTCATGAAGGAAATAAAACAACATAGAAAAGCATTCTGAAAAAAAAAAAGATTATTCTGTTTATATTTCAAATACTCTGGGGAGAAAGGGAGGAATGAATTCTCACCTGTTGCTTATTACCAAGAAATATAAAACAGTCAAGAAAATCAGTCTCTTCAGTATCCATCTTTTCTAGTTCCTTACCCTCCAAAGCTGCAGAAAGGCCCAGCACAAAGGTCTGAGCTCTGCATAAACACCCTGCTTATTGAGACACCATTGTGGACAGTCCCTGAAGTCGGTGACTTATGACAATTAGTGTCCACCAAGAAGATATGGGTGACGATATTACAAGCTCAAAAAACAAAACCCATCAGAAGCATAACACAAATGTATTGTAGGCAATTTTGGAAATCAAGATATCTAAAACTGTTAGTTGTAAATGACATGGGACTGCTTTTCACCTTCACACTTGTAACAGCTGCACAGCTCTGGGGAATTTTAAGGGGTCAGATAAAGTTGGTAATGTTCCTGTTGCTCAGACAGGAGTGTGTTTCACACTTCAGTATGGCACAGTTTGTTTACCTGTTCTGACTTTTTCAGTGAAATGTACAGTGTCGTAGACTTTGATGCACAAACGTTTAGACCACCACTCCTGACCAGCTTTGTTCAACTTAATACCTTCCGCAGCATCTGTGTCAACTGAAGCACTACCTCCACACTGCAATGGAAAGAAATATAGGGAGGAATTCAGTTCATCTAAAACCTAGGTGTCTAGCCCATATTAGTTTTCCATCTTACCTGTATAACCACTGGAAAGAGATATGACCACCCAGAAAGTGAATCCTTCCAGCTATCTTAGACACTATTATTTTGAAGAGGTGAGTCACTTGCTGGAAGTGTCCATCTCTCTCTACTGTATAGAAAAGATGCCCAGGCAACTTCCGCTTGCCTAAAACTAGATGTGATGAATCCCACCTACAATGCAGTGCTGACAATTTCCTAACACACCAAGTAGACCTGCTATTTTTTTGTATTTGAAGCTTTTCTCTGGAATCTAAACTATTTCCTCTCTGCAGTTTTGAGCAGATGGATACATTGCCTAACAAATCTATTTTTAAAGAGACCGTGCTGTCTCAGGTGGAGAGGTGCTATAAGTGGTCCCTGCGCACTAAACTCGTACTATCAAAGTCAGATCTCCATCTGACTGAAAACACCAGGACTGTGTGTCCAATAAAGGATCTTTAAACTTCCTTTTTAGATGATGTTTTCATGTTTCCAAATAGCTACCAGAAAGAACTTGTCTGAACTCAATCTGATCTTTCATATTACTGTACTGAGATTCTTTAGTAAGACTGCTTCTTTGTGCTAGTAATGCTGTCCCTTCAGAAACTCCTGAGATATAGAAAGGGACTTCTTAGCTTGGTAACATCCACTGAGGAAAATGGTGTTTGTGTCTCTGCTCTTCCCCAAAAGGGACTGTTTCATGAACAACCACAAATGCCTATGCATTAACATCCATCACATCCTTAACCTTTAGGAGGCTGCAAATAATTGTTTTTCTCCAGGCATGGAGATTTCTGCACAGAATGCCCATTATTATTCAGACTTCTTCTGTTGTTTTCTGCCTTATACTAGAGCGGAAACTCTCATCTCTCTAAAAACTCCAAGAGAAGAAAAAGGAGAGCAAATGTCACATATTTGCTATATCAACTCATAAAACCACAACACAGACAAGAAATGGGTTTAAGCCAAAAAGGCTGGAGCCACATCCCGATCTGAGCCCTCCCACAGAATGAGCAGACTGAGATCCTCTGTTCTGGTCTGGATTCAATTCTGCTGTAGATGGAAATCATTTATACTGATTAAGAAAAGTCTTGCCAGAAAAACACAATAATGCCGCTGAGTTCGAATTCACTATCTTCATGTCTCTCCAAGTCCATAATGTGTCTAACATGCAAAGCTGACAGAACTCCTTGCAAGTAAATCTCTGGGGCAGAAGGCAGGAAGGGGCAGACCTCCCTGCAGAACTCCTTAGCTATCCATTAAGTTGACAAATCAACTCATTGACACCACCCTACGCACTGCTTCTGCCCTAAACTTTGCCTTCTTGACTTTGTGCTACACCTGGTTCTCAAATGGAGTTCTGGCTGCTGATGGTGTGACAGTGCTGATGTTACACACTCTGAGGGCTCCTTCTCCAGCCACTTGGCCAAAGCTGTATTTTGCTGCTCTTAGAATTTGAACCTTGGCAGGGAAAAGGATTTGTATTGGCCTGTTCAGCCTCCTATTTAAAACATTCATAAGAATCCCAGGTAGTTCAGAACTACATCGCCTCCCAGCATGCTGAGTCCATTCAAATGAGGGCTTGTGCAGCCATCTTTAGAAAGATCAGTGACTAGTCTCATTTCTACCATTTGGTGATAACGGGTCTATCCTAAGGGAAAAAACATTATTCATACCATAATGGTCATTAAATGACTTCCTTCATTAAAATTTGCTTGTGCTTATTCAGAGGTTCCATATGTGAGAACCCCAAAGACTGTCTTGGATGAAAGGTGATATCCCAGAAGACACCTGAGTTTAAAGTTTTGTGTTTCTCCTGCTGCTTTCTCTTCCGGCATGAACTGCTTGCCTTAGGACAAGGAAAAGAGCTCCTGAGGGAGCCCAGAACTTACCCGGGAGATTCGTACACTAGCAAGTAAAATTCCATCTCTGACAAGCAGGTACTTTCCCATGGCATCAGGGAATTAGTAACACCAAGGTCCGTGATATAGCAAACATCAAAGCTGCTGGACTCTTAAGTCTTTGGCTCAAAACAGGAAAAAATCACCGAGAACAAAATCAGGGGATTTTTTCTTCAGCAAATATTTACTCACATGCTAAAACCAATGTTGGTTCTATCATTATCTAGGTTGTCATTCTCTTCTTTTTGAAATTGTCTGTATAGCTTTGTATAGTTTTTAGTCTGTGGGTGGGAGTATTTAATTAATGTAGATCCAGGACCCCCTAAAACATCTAGCATCATTATGAGGAATATTCACAGAAAATGAAGATAAAACTAAGAGGCTCTAACATTATCTAATACAAACTTTTAAAGTACCTTATTCTTTTAAAAATTGGAGAATCACAATGCACTGTTTGGTCCTACAATTACTACTTCAGGGAACACAAAAAGAATCTGCTGCCTTAAATAAGTTACCGACTCAGAAAAGACTGAATAGTCACGTCACTCACCCTCCACATTGAGCCTCAAAATCAAATCCAGATGCATTGGTGGTGTATGTTTTACTCTCACCTGACTCAGCTGAAGTCTCAGTGGAAATTGCAGGAACCTAGATCCACCACAAAGGAAAGAGTAACTTGGCTTATTTATTTACAGTAATATCTTCTCATTAAAATAATTATTAAAATATTGGCTCACTTGATGCTATAGCCTGATTTAAAGGAGCAAATGGTGACAAATGTAGAAAAGTGTATCTGCACTTAATTTTTCTATACACCTATGAAAACAATTATAACATCTAAAATGGTTACTCCAGCCATACAGGTTGATCTAAAGTTTCTGTAGCTCCTCTGTTGAAATCATGTAGCTTTCTGGTGTTAACATACTGCATGACAGACACTGGGATATCTCGAGTCATCCATCTGCTTTAGACACGAGAAATATATGGGGAAGCCATAAAACAACAGCCTGAAGTTCTTAAAGGAGATGGGCACTGGTGCAAGCAGATGTTGTTCATTTATAGCTTTTCCAGAAATATGAGGCCTTACAAAAGATTGGGTTGACCCAAGCACACGTAGGAATTTACTGAGCCAGAAAAGGGTTGGGATTTTTTTAAATTCCTGTGGGAACTTTTCATGAGCTTCTTGATGTTGAATGTCCTCAAGGAAACCTGTAACCTCATCACGTTTCTTTATGATCGTGCAGAGATTTCAGTCTTGGAAGCATAAGTGGACACAAGGGCTGAGGTTGAACTGCAAAAGCCAAAGCAGTACATGGAAATATTTACATGCCCTACTCATACTTATTTTTTTTAAAAAAAGGGAGAAGAGGGGAGAAGAAAGAAAAAAAAAAGACACTACCAAGCCAAACTTTTAACATAAAAACAAGCAGCTACTATGGCAATTGGACCGAACAAAAACTTGGAATTGGCTTGTTTGTTTTCATCTTCTGCCCTCCAACAAAGTCAGCCCTACAGCTTCTTAGCACTGTAAAGGCTGGAAGTCAAATACACTTCTGATGGGAAGATCATCAACAAGCTGGCTACGGCTTTGCACTGCCATATCAGGAATCAAACCCAGTTTGCCCAGACAGAACTCAAACAATCAGTCTGCTGCTACATTTTGCTTCTCCAAGGACTCTGAATCATCCTATTCTTTTGCGTACTCCTCCCACATGCAAGTTCTCATATGAGGCAGCCTATCCTTCCTAGCAAGAAAGGCTGCACAGAGATTCCCTCGTGAGCATGTGTAATACTGCTGCTGAATTGGCTAAGGATGTAACGCAGAGCACCAAGAGACCAAGCACAAAGTCAGCCTGGAAGAAAAGAGCAGAGTTTTGAACTGCAGTTCCACCAAGTCCTATCCAGTAGCATAGGACTAGGTCAGCTGTATATCAGATTACTGCCGCGCTCTACAGATGATGGAATGCTAAGCAGGCAAACAGCCTCGTTTTCCTGCACTATGTTTTTCTGAGAAAAACAAATTTAATTTAGCTCAAAACACATTAGTTTTCCAAGAGCATTTATCATGCCGATTTCAGTGATTCTGGATCACTTTTAGAAAATGTTTCTGAAATTATAGTTGAGCTGAGTAGTCAGGAAGATCTACAGATAAGTTTTTTCATTTTTCTAAAAGTAATTTTGAGCTTATCAACCAATTATGACAAATAACTGTGTTGATACAATCAATTTACATTTCTTCTAAGGTGGCGCCAGCTCTTCTATAAAGTATCTTTAAATCATTCAGGAATCGATTCATTCATCTGTGAGAGGCAGAAAAGGTGGTAAAGCAGACAGTAGCACTGCCTAACAATGCATAGTAACAGCATTTTCCATGACACAGTAGTGTTGAAAAATAATGCATTCTACTGAACCTTAACATTTCATGCAGGGATTTTGCTTAGAAGTAAACCATGAAAAAAAACCACCAGAATTATTACCCTTTCCTTATTAAGAGCAGAGTAACATCTTTAAGGACTTGCCGAATAATTGAGACCATGCTTTTGTTTAAAATCAGAAGAAAAATGTTTTAGCACCGAGGGAAAAACATGCGATAGCCCTACAAGAGGCACTGTTATAAGGTAGTGTCAAGGGACAGGGCAGCACCCACTGGATTCCTGCTCCATTTTGGTTTCATACCTGCGGTCTCCAACATTGCTGGCTGAATCACTCATCTGGAATTGAAGGTCATTAATGACTTTCAGAGGGCAAAGTTAAATTATTTTTAGAATGTTTGCTTTAAACCATACTGTATTCAAAGGCGAAGTGATGCCAATGCATTTTCAGTCTCAGACATATAATAAAAGATGATCTTGAATTTTTACATTTTATAGAATCAGGAAGTTTAACAGTAACAACAGAAGCAGGTAAGACTTTGCATCATTCTGGGAAGCAGGCATAACAATCCATTTAGTATGAATCTTTAACAGAAAACATTTTCACACATCCCTTCAAAAGATACTTCAATTGGAAGAGTATTCAGTTCTGCAACATGTAAGTAAATCAGAGATGTTTCTTATGAAAAATAATTTTTTAATTATTGCTATGTTAAGTTTGTGGGAAGCTTAGGTGGGAGGACTTTTGGCAGGCAGAAGGATCTTTGGGTGTTTAAGGAAGGTTCTTTTAGCAATCAGACTTGCTGAAAATGACCTGTTTTATGAAAGCTTGCTTTTGATGTGTTCATTTGGTTTTCCAAAGGCTGGTACCATATCAAGGCAGTACCAAACTTTAGGGGCACCTGTTGAGCTTCAGGGAACTCATTGTCTGATTTTTTAATATATAATGTAGCATATTAAAGGGAAGAAAATGAATGATCTCAGCCTTATGGTGATATGTTGAAGGATGATCTTCTACCATGCTAATGGAAGAACTCACAGATCTAAAAAGTAATCTCCACCTGTCATTTCTATGACTCTTGCATTTTCAATGTGATGTAGTTCAAATGTTGCAGTCATACAGAGAGAATGTAATCCAGAAGATGCACAAATACGTACTGAAGACTTGCATTAATCCATTCTGGAAGGCCTTTTATATGACACCAAAACAAAAACATTTTTGCCTCCAGGATATAGAAAAAAATGTTAGTTAAATTATATATATCATAATGGAATAATGTTAATTAATCTTTCATAGATTTCTTTTACTTCTTATACCTGCAGAGATTTTGCAATGAGTTCATCGTTTCCCAGTAATCCCCTCTGTACCAAAGTACCTCGCTAATACTTGGGCATAATGCTACAGCTGAAGCATAGTCATTTCACCTCTGGATGAGACCGCAGGGATACGACACTCCCATTTCATGTATGTCAATGTATACACAATTAACCTCGATAAGTCAAAGAGCCTGATACTGAAAGGAAATTAACTCTAAAACAGCTCCCACCTAAAATACTGTCAGGACAACATTTCTTCTGAGCCTCACACAACATATCTGAATGCATACAGGCTGTTAAAGTCTCACTGAGAAAGAGCAGTAACAAACTATAGACTTCCTCAGTCCACTTAGGGTGACAATAGACAGAGAGAAAGGAATGGACATTTCAGGACTTGAACTTTTGCACTGGCATCTGACTGATCATTAACAGTTTCAGCATGTATTTAAAAGTAAGTAGACACATACCATAGATTGGGAAAAAGAAAAAATATCCTGATTGAGTAATCTAACCTGAAGGGTACCACAAAAGCTGTGGAAGTAAAACATGATAAGAACATTTCAGAGTAGTGTGCTAGATTACTTACACTTTCAGCCAGTGTTTGGTGTAGACACTAACTTACTGATGATCTGCAAGGGATCTGTCCTAGCTACATCCAGTGACAATACAAAAATGAAAAGCAAATGAAAAAATAAATTCTAATACATGCTTTTGTCAACAGCATCACTTCTTGTCCCTATACCACTTCAGCAACTAAATTATCAGTGGACTGTCATGTGCCAATGCTTTCTACCAGCCCCTCTTCCTAGGGATGTGTGGGTTTGACTGTCTGAAAACCCAGGGAGGTCTGGGACGACGGATGAGCAAGGAAAGGGAAGCTGTGGGGAAGAGAGAAAACTGTGGGGAAGAGAAAAACCAGAAGGACCTGGTTCCCTTTCAAGTCCAACTGAAGTGCCTGTAAGATGCCAGTGGCTCACTGGAGGTTTATGAGATGCTGTCTGTATAAAGTTTTTTTTTTGGCATTGTTTGGAAACCAAGCTTTTGCTTTGACTTTGGTACCTGCATACAAAATTAGCACAGGAGAGGTGCTGGTGCAGATAGGCCAGGCTGTATTTCCATCACTGAATGACTTGGTTCAAAGGGACAATGGGCCCTCATCCTGTCACATATAAAATTTATCTCTTCCAGCTTTTCACAAATTCTGAGGCCAATTTTCTGTTATTTTGACAAAAAGCAAAATTAGCAGATTTTGCTGAAATAAAATATGTGAGCTAGTTGCTGATGATAAAAAATGTTGATCTCACAGAGAGAAATTGCAAATGAGCAAGACATGAACAAGCCAGCTACACGTAAGGTCAGAAGAGCGCAAGAAGAGACAGAGCTCTGTCAGACCTTTTGCAAAAGTTTAATACCAATCTAAGGTTTGTTCACAGATGCCATCGGCTGTAGCAGTTGCTTGGAAAAGGACAACACTGGAACCATGCTGTTTATTGCTATATACTTTGTAACTTTTTCTTCGCCTTGTTCTTTCATAAACACATTGGCTGAGAATGATGATTTTACAGCTGCCAGATGCACTAAATCTCCCAGCACACTCACACCCCCAGCTTTAGCTTGTTCTCAAAGAAAAGGCAAACATTAAGATTTAGTAAACAACTAGCCTGCAAACTGAAAACGCCCCGAAGTCCTGCCTGCTAAAGTCACTCACACAGGATCGAAATCTATTTGACACAGCAGTTCATAATTAGAATTTTTGGCCAGGGGAGGAAGGGGTAAAGTGTGTTTTTCTTATTTCATTTGCTTGGCCAAAATGAAGACTATTTAAAATTTGACTTTGGAGTGTGTCAGCTTTCCCTGTGATACACACAATGGCAGTGCTACTCAATAGCACCACTCCTCCAAAGACAGAGGGGGACAGACGCTAGTTACGGCAAAAGGGAAGGGATGTGGTGCAGCTGCCAGAGAGGAACACCCCAGAATTTCAGGAAAGGCTGAATCTGGATCTGGTAGTTAGGGTTTAGGGTCATTTCTGGAACAAACAGTTCTGCTGTGCACACTGCAACAAATGGATGAGTGATTCACTACAACGTGCTGGCCTAAAACAAAGCCATCTATTCTCTTTGGAAGTGGAGGTTCACTTAGGAGCCTGCAGCAGGGCAGAGTCCTCATTAAAAGCTCATCAAAGCCAGTGGGAGATTTTCAGTGGCTGTGAGTGTCTTTGAACCCAGATAAATTCCTCTCCATGCTTCAAATACTTCTTATCCTCCCTCCAGACTTGCATATCAGCAAGGAGACACATTGGAGAAGCCCAGAGAAGCACGCTGGGACTGGTAGGGCTCAGCAAAAGCTCTGGGAGAGTCCAGTCCCCTTCCTCATGTTGCTAGCAGCCTTCCTTTTTTAGCCCAGTGCTGATTTTCCCCCATTTTGCAGACTTTTGTTTGGTCATATTATTTGGATTTAAAACATTCCAGAACTGCAATCCTTCCACATTTTTGCCTTGAAGACCATTATAAACAAAGATATGTTAATAAGATTCATACTCAAATGGATTATATGGGGAAATCATGGGGGAAACTCTGACAGTGATGCAAAACCCACTGTGTGAAAATGGGCTGGGTAAGATGGCTTTCAGAATTTTCTACGAATAACCTAAAACTATTCTTTAAACTAACGCTTTCATGCAACAGCTGCTCACAACTGGGGAGTTTATAGGTCTATTATAAGCCTGCCAAGAGCACTGTGGTCACAGTCAAATCCAAATAGCCTCCGAGAAAAAAATCCACATTGGGACAAAATGAAATAAGTTTGGTTTCTATGACATTTGGAGGGAGAAGAGTGAAAGAAAATTCAGTGCATAACTAACAATTGCCATCTGCCATGCCAGGAATCAGTATTTTCACTTCCCAAGATAAAAAACAATAGGCTGATATGAGGCTCTTACTCATGACTGCAAGTGGCTATTTTGAGCAGGAGTCTGGTTGTGACTTTAAACATTAAAATTTAACTTTAAATTAGCTCACAAATCACAACTCTTGGAGTAAGCATTCAAGGATATTAGGGACACAGTTCCCACTGAAGAAAAAAGAAGAAAAAAAAAAAGTATCAAGGACCACACTATGAGCACAGGCAATGATTCAGCCCAAGGATAAATTCATACTGGAGCCCAGAACAAAAATGGGATAAACGTGCCAAATAGACATCCATATTTCTGCAGTTGCTATCCAAACTTAAAACATAAACTTCACTTCATACTGAGGTCACCACAGTGAAAACTGTCCATGAGCTAAACTTTCAGGATGTCCTCCAGGCCCAGGAGCTGGGAACTGGCAGAACAGGAGGGGGTTTGCCTGAGTAAAGAGCTTCCCATTGATCTCCATTGTGCTGAAGACCATTTCCAGCATTGTCTGGATCCATAATTGGGCAGTATAAATTGAAGAGCTATTTTCTTCTGCTCTTCAAAACCAATTGGACTAGACTTTGAGATCACTCCCAGTATCTATCGCAGGACAGACGGACACAGTAGTTTCTTCAGGCAGGCCATTCTGATCTTCTGCAGAAATTGGTCTCTGATGGTCTTTTGGCAGCAGCTCTCAATCTCTTGCCAGCTCAAATAACCTGCCAGCAGCATTTCACCATTGCCATTCCCTATTCCAGGCTAATAGTCCTGAGTTTTTGTGCCTACCGCTACTGCCAGGACATTGTGCTCTGTGACATTGCTATGGGACTCAGCTCAGGCTCAATGACTCTTGCAAGGTAAACAAGGCCATAGATAACATGCTAAAGAGCTCAACTGACCCAGGAATAGCCTTGCTAATAGATCTGTTTCTTCACAATTAAAATTAAAGGAGAGAGGGTGGGTAGAGGTCAAGAAAAAATGAACATCTAATAAATGTAATCCTGACAGACTGATGTGACATGCTGTGTTGATTCTTCTGGAGGGTGTAGGAATGCGTGTGTGTGTGTGTGTGTGTGTGTGTGAAAGAAGGTACATGTCTTGAAGAATTCTGGAATACAGAAACTTTATGGCACCAGGAATTTCACCACAAAACCTGTATACATTGAAAACAGAACAAAATGCCACAGGACTGAATCTCACCCTTCTCAGGAGATCTCATCCATGACATCTCTGACACCTCACCAAGAACACCTTTACTTCATGCACGGGATTTTGTGATCCTAATTCGTTAAACCTAATTTTGTCCAGTGTAAAATCCTGCATCAGTCTTCCCTGTCTATGTAAATAGCAAATACCTAGCTGAGGTCATGTGTTTTGAGTCTATCATCAGAATATATCCCTTCCTTTAACAGAGATAAAAGCCAAGTTTCTTTGCTGGCCAATGACAAAAGCTAAATGTAGTTTTCAGACTCTGAAATCATAAATGCTCAGCTGGTTCAGAGTGTCATGTGGGCCCCTTCTCTAAAATCCTGTCTAAGAAAGAGATTACGACATCTTGACAATTCACATATAGAAGATACTTACAAGGAGCATTGCTGGTGTGAGCACATTAAGGAATTTCTGAATGAGCAGCAGTGAGGAAGAGTCCTCTACTGCAAGGAGATTTTCCAGTGGCAATATGACGACTGAATTGAAGGATGGCATTTTGGCCACTGCCAATCCCATCACAAGGTTATCGAAAAGTGCATGGCTGGAGAAAAAAATGTAAAGGCTGATTATTTATCTTTGCTACATTGAGTGATAAGTCATATCATTTGAAATAATTACGACCATCAGTGTGTATTTGTCAGTTTATTTCTAGCTAAGCAAGGTCAATGTAAAAGACACGGCAAAAGCCTCCCTTGGGGACAGTACACAAGTCTGATCATTTATATACAGGACACAAATGACACATAAGTAAGTGTGGCACTCTAGACCACAGGGAACATTTGCCAAAACTACCTAGAAGGACTTAAGAGCCAAAATTTCCATCTCTAAAAAATATTTTGAGCTTCAGTTTCTACATGGTTTTGCAAGTCATTGGATTAAAGCTGTAAGTCACATTGGACCATCAATGCTACAGCAAAATGCCACCAAAAAACCAAGGTCGAACAATGTTTGATGTTTTCTTACACCAAAAGGTAGAGGGGGAAAAAATAGAGGAGGCTTCACTTACACAAACTCTTTGGGAGCCTAAGACACTTCAAGCATTTTAAAGAATTTTACTCTTACTATTTTCCCTCATTTTATGTGTTCCCATCTCCTTTGAATGGATACCAACTTCTGACCCAAATGGAACTTTAAAACAGACTTTTATTTGGAACAATAATCTTGCCTCAAAAAGTATAATAATATATTGCTCAATTTACTAACAGCAACAAAACCCAATTAATGATTGAATCTGTGCCAAAATGAAAAGCTGGGTTGGTTGAGGTTTTTTGTAGAAAAGCCTGTTAAGGATTTCATACAACTGCAGAGTTGTATGCTCTTTGCAGCTACATTTACCCCTCAAACAAATTATCAGAGACAGTATTATCAGAGATAGTATCAGATCTTAAATCTGATGGAAAAAAACAAAAAAGGAAAAAGAAAAAAAGACCACCACCAGAGGAGGAATAACCAGTATTGTCCTCTAGCAACATAGCAGCCGTTTGTTCTGGCCATTGCAGCACACAAGTAGCCACTCTACCCTTCATATGGTATGACACACTCATACTGTCAGTGATACTCCTCCCATCCCAAGAGGATTATTTTGTATTTCTTTCTGAGGCCTTTTCAAAAACAAATTATTTGCTCCCATTCCGCACATCCTGATCCCAAACTCTTTTGCTGGGAAAGCATGTTCTAGTGTATGTTCTTTTGTATGAATAATTTCTACAGTAATCTACTTTCCTTTCCCCACATGACTGGATTAAAGTTTTATGGGGCCCAGGGTAAAACCAAACAATAAGAATAATCTTACTGTCATCGTCACCAAGTTTCATAGTGATTCTGTTCTCATGTTTTCCTCATTCCATCCATTTCCTCCTCCCCTTTCTAGACAACTAATTTCTCTACTTGCTGTCCCTCAGTCTGAAGTCTTCCCTGCTGCTCACATGAAAGACTGTTGAAAACTTCAGCTGAAAGGCAGCCAGGTCAAAATGAGGTTATATAAAAGTCTAAAGGCAACTTTTTTAGGTCACACTCTCAGCAGCGCAGATTCCAAATGTTTCAGTAAGCAGACTGCACTTAACACTCTAGCTGACAGTATTCATTAAATTAATACCGTGTCCATAGGCAGTAAAGTCTACGTAAAGTGCATTTCTAGCATGCACACCCTATAAGCCCATGCTGTACTTATACCAGTCTACCTCTACAGCTAGGTATTTGTTTGTACTCATGCACAGAAAGAAATAAACTTCAAAGCAGCTGTTTCTTCCAAAATAATTTTAAGACAAAATTATGGATTTTATTTCTTTTTTTTTCCCCTCTCTGTATGGAGATTAGCTAATCTTTGAAAAGATAAACAAAATAAAAAGCCTAGTCATTCTAAATACTTTATATTGTGCGTGCTTGTTTTCCTTTCCCAGCACCATTGCATGTGCCAATTCTCATCACTGCAAGGAATCTCCAGTACACAAAAGGTGTTTATTTTGTTTTTTTCCTTAGTAAAATGACCTTTACAGTATTTTGGTTAAGCATTCTTATGACTGGAGATTTATCTGAACATTTGAGACTCAAAACCTCTTGGGAACTCTTGGGAATGCATTCAGTTTGGTTGCAAATCCTGAGAAAACGTGTATTTGCTCATAGCTTCAATAAATTAAATAGAGCCTATGACTGCAGGCATGAATGGACCAGAAGAGAGCAACAACAGAGCTCTAACAGTAGCGGCGAAACTTATCCTTCAGAAAAAAATTAGCACATTTTCCTTGTGCATTTCTTTACATACTAAACTTATATAATCCCATACCATACAACCAGAGATACTCTTTCTTTACCTAATTATCAATATGCTCATGAGAATATTATGGCATTTTATGAGTTTAGGGTGTACACTATCTCACTCCAGATCACGCTGTACATCACTCACTGTTCTGTGGCAGGATTTTCAGATAAATTGGTCACACCAATGACTGTAGTTTCACATCATACATCTAACCATACTCTTTGCTAGAATATCAATAATGAGTTCCATCTCCAGCCAAAAACTAAGCTCTGAGGAACAAACGCTTTTCTTACTGGAAACTTCGAAAGAGAACATAACCCAAAGCAAAATGCAAATGGCAGGTAAAAAGTGAGTTCTGTCACTTGATCATCAGGCCAAAGAAGTTCACTATACCCACACCTATCAGCTTTCTGGTCTTGCTAGACTAACAGTCCAGAATCGTTCCCTGTGATTTTTGCAGCATCACTTCCTATAGGGACACCCAGAAAGGAGGCGACAATAGCAAAGAGCCTCAGTAAGCATGATTCAGACTGCAATTCGGGATCAAAGTCCAGGCTGTTGGTAACAGCTTGCTATTCCTGTCCTCACTGGTATCTCTCTATACTCCTAAAGATATAACCCCAGGAGGGGCAAAGTTAGTAGCCTGGCACTTAGAGCTCGGTTAGACTGTTTAAACAGACCCCAGCAAGGTGCTGAGCAGAGAATAAAGAACCAGAAGCCTGCAAAAGACCCAGTTAAATTCTGGAACGAGGATAGCAACTTATTTCTGCCTTAAAGATATGAAGCGTGCAGAAAGCAGCAGGCCCATCATTATTGTCAAATCCTTAGTTAAAAGTATTCCCCTTTGCAAGGTTTTTGTGCAAAAGATATGAAGCATTTCAAAGCACAAAAGAGCTTACACACAAATATAAAAAAAAAATGGAAAAAGAGGAAAAAAAAAAAAAGGCTCAGCCCTCTTTTGCCTAGTACCACTCTCTGAGAGTCATCTTCAACTATCTCACCCTGCAGAAACCTCCCTGAGCCTCCAGTTCTCAGCCATGTCTTACTACCTCACTCCAAACACCTGCATAAGGTTTAAATTTTGCTAATGCAGTTCAGCTGAAGCTTCTTCACCCCTTCCAGTGCTAACAGTATTGGTTTTTAAATTGTTTTATAAAGCACTTTTGTAAAGAACTAGTACAACTCATTACCCTCTTTTTCCTGATGCCTTTTTTTATAGGTAAAGAGAAGCCTGGTGGCATCTGTAAAACCAATGTATTATTTGACAGAGATATTTTTTTTTTTAATTCATAACAGCATCATATCTTTGATATGCTATACGTATTTCATGACTATCCTACTGTCTGTGCTATGGTCTTCATTGAAGAGACAGGTGATCCAAGGTATGGAAAACTGCTTTGGCCTTGGCAGGCAAGGCAAGTGAAGGCAAGTAGGCTGTTCATCCTTTGTACTCCCACCAA
The DNA here is from genome assembly GCF_000699245.1 of Pterocles gutturalis. Taxonomy (NCBI): domain Eukaryota; kingdom Metazoa; phylum Chordata; class Aves; order Pterocliformes; family Pteroclidae; genus Pterocles; species Pterocles gutturalis. The sequence continues at coordinate 46,044 of NW_010098881.1, forward strand.
ATGTTCCCATAAATGTTCTCTTCTCTTCCTTTTTCCCACACAAGTTCGAATTTTTCACTTCCTACCTGATTCTACAGTCACTAGTCTTTATGTAGACACCTCTGTGGTGGTTTTGCTGCTAGACAAGTTTACATTTCAAAAATTGCCTATGCAGAATTACACAAGATGGGAAGGCAAGGAATTAAGTACAAAACTGACATTCCAAAACAGGGTGAGCTTCCCACTGTAGAAATAACAATGGTAATTAAAGAGGAGTTTTGCAATTATAAAAATGCTTTAACTGTGAAAAGGAAATAAATGAAAATACTCTTGGTGTTGCTAACATCCTCGCATGATGAAACAACTACAAGCTAGTCTTCTTAAAGTACCATTTACAGGATGAAAGTAATAAGCCAACAGGCTCTAAAAGCAGATGAATTACCATACATGAGTTAGCATTCCCCCCGTAAATGTATCAATGCAGGCATTATAAATCCTGTCAAAATTTCCCTTTTGTGGTTACACGTGGTATGCCAATTAAAAACCCCATAACCTTTACACACATACTTTCTGCATTTCAGTTGTATATATTCCGTTACATGGTCCCCTTTAACCTATTAATATACTCAATATCTTGTTTATATATTAAGAAGTTCAAGACACAGAATGTCTTTTTTGAATGAAGAAAAATTATCACGGTTCCTTTCCATCAGAAGATGTGGCTAGCAATCTGGTCTCCTTAATAAGGATTTCATTAAAGAAGAAAAAGTGTGTTTTGCCTGACAATCCACTACACATGAAAAACATGCAGATTGTGATGCAGTCAATAGCAGCTAGCTCATTCAGGGTCGGGTCCCAAAATCACAGCCATGACTGATACAGCAACATCTGACTACCACCCCATTCTAATTTGTTAAAAACAATCCTCTTTCACAACCTTACAGTTATGCATGCTGTGATGCAAAAAGGTATCCAGAATTCTCTCTTTACAGTTTAAGTTCATATATTTAGTTGTTTACTTCCAAAATCCAGAGACCTGAGCTGCTCAGAGAATTTTTCCACAAATGTGCCTTTCCTTAACGTACCAGAGGCAATGAGGTTTAGATTTATGGGCTTTTTTTCCCTCAGCCTACATGGGCTACCTGACCTCAAATAACATCTTCCAACAGAGCAAAAAGGAAGGCGTGAAGGAAAATGCCTACTTTTTCATGCCAATCACACATTCCACCGCCTTTTTAGTTTCTGTCTCCTGGAAGCTCTGATTAAACAAGACTTCCTACTTGTTCGTAGAGTGGTTATTTTGTACGGAGCATTGCTGGCTCAGAAATAAACATCTTGACAAACACAAAGCAACACAGACTGATTTATTCAGCAATACAGGGGTGGTTTCTAGCATATGATGAACTGAAGAGCTACACGCAGATTTATTAATGCCAGAAACTAAATGTCTTCCTGATTTTAATCTTTTTTGTCTATTTTTATCTAAAAGCAGAAATACTCTGTTTATCTCTCCCTGAGGATATATACTTTATGAAACGCAATACATACATACTTTATCTGCTTATGTTTCTGCAAGTGAATTAGAGACTCTACTTTCACCCTGTCTTGTGACTATTGTTCATGTTCTGAAATATGTTCTAGCAGTTCTGGTTTTCTTGCATCTGTATGTTAAATATTATTCTCTCTTTAGCATAGAAAAAAAGTTGTTCTCAGACACAAAGCCAGAATTTGGGTTTTTTAGGGCTTTTAGCAAGTGGGCTATGTCTGTAGGAAGGGCCATAAGAGGAAAATACATATCCTGGAATTCACACCGTGCCTACAGTTGTTTCTCAATAAGTAAATTTAGTGATCAGAGAGAACACCAGAAAGAGAGAACTAAAAATGTCCAAAAAGGATTGGCACTTTTGATCAAGAGTGATGTCTTTCAAATCTATACACGCCTGAGACTGTGAGCAAGGATGCTGGATGTGCACACACACATGCAGCAGTCAGCAATCTATAGGAGAATCTCCGCACCGATGGATCAGCTCTTTTAATAAGAACATTTAGCACCACTCTGCACAGGGAAACTTCAGGTAGGTAAAAGCTCCTAAGAGAAAATTGCAGTTGGTATCCTCAAATCTTGACATTTATTGCTTGTGAAAAGTGTTAGGCTGCCAGTGTGAGGCAGCACCGTGCTTCATCTACCCATTGTGGATAAATCTGAAAAAAAAAAAAGATTCAGAGTTTGCCTAAATGGACAAAGGAGATAGTCTTGTGTTAATTCCAGCCACAGACTGAGCCAGCTAGACATGCACCAGCTGTGGTATAGAGACACCGCCAGTTAGTGCTGTGGCTGAGTTAATACAGAGAGCTGCAAGGCTGTGTATTTTACTTCAGACCTTTGCCAAGACATAAGATAGTGTGTACTTGTAGATACAGACACTCAAATTACATTCCAATTTCTGCCTTGTCTTGAGGTTTTCAGATAGGTTCCTTTGGTCAAAATTTTCAAAACAGCCTTCAAACTTTGATGCCTTCACCATTGCAGGAAATCAGGCTTATTCATAGGAAGTAAACAGCTTACATTTGCTAAGACATTTAAAGCTGTTTTGCGGGAATACAAAACTTGCACTGGCTGTTTTTGAAAATGTTACTGTCAAAACCATCATGCCTCTAATTTGCACTCCTGCGACTGAAGAATATAACTCCCTACAACTATTTAAAGATTATTCTTGAATACTTCTGTAATAAATGCTGTAATACTGATAATAATTTCCAAACAAGATAAGCTTTCCTGGCTTGCTCTGTGCACATGTATCAGATTCTTGGTCTTCACCTACCTTGGCAAAGTTGGCTAAAACCATGTTCAGATACAAGAGCTCTACCCTATGAACAGTGTTGTATGCAAAATAGCTAAGGTGAAATTCATCACAGTGTATCCCAAGCCCTGTACTTAGGAACAAGAAATCAAATTCAGTGTGGAAATAGCTGGCAAGACAACAAAAAACATCGACAGGACTTCAGGCCTTTATTAAACCACAGGCAAAATACGGATTAATTATACGACATTGTTGCAAAACTAAAATTAAGAGGAAAAAAGAGTAGACAACTGTCATGCCAGCATATGCCACCAGGAATATTCTATATAAAAGACAGTAATTGTTTTTCTTCAGTAAGTCTTATTAAGGCTTCAGCTGGAACATTGCATTGCATAAGAGCTTTGGCTACCATTCTTTTCAAAAAGCTAAAAAAAAGAGAAAAAAAAAGCTGGATAAAGTCCAAAGTAGAAAAGAAGAGGTTCAGAAAATATGACCTATGAAGAGAGATTGAAGAAATTTGGTTTGTTTAGTCTAGAAGACTGAGGGGAGACATGATAGCAGGCTGTCATGCATGAAAGATTGCTCATGGGGGGACAGTAACCAATGTCTCTCTATGTCCACTGGAGGAAGGTCAAGAAGAAATCAGAACAATTTGCTACAAAAAAGCATCTTATGAAAGCACCTCTGCCAGTAGAGAGGTGCAAGCAAACTGCATGGGGAAGCTGTGTAATTTTATGGAACAAAAGATTTACAAGAACACGTTAGGCAATTATCCCTCTGGGATTGCCTGCTATATTTGAGCCTGGTTTATTCTAGAAGACTGGATTAGACAGACAATCATCCAAGATCTCAATCCCATTTTCTTATTCTTCCTCACATTGATGCTATCATTCTAGAAGACTGTCTACAAAACAGAACTTTTACAAAAACAAGTACTATTTGGGGTTCCTTTGTACTTGTATGCCATGTTGCATATCTTCTCATCTCACCTAGCTCTCTGTGCTCTGAGATGCCATTTGACAGCCCCAGTTCCTTCTCATATTGACAGACTCATCTATCTACTCTATGTCCTCAGTTCCCTGCTTCCTTCATCTGTACATTGTCTGAGAATAAAGAAGCAAACACTGGGGCTGGTTAGGAGTGCTTGACAATAAAAAGCTTGGACGAAGCAGCTGACTGGCCATCCAGCAGCTAACTGGTTTATAGAAGCAGCTGACTGACACCCCTACCCGTGTAATTTAGGTTGTCTTTCTTTACCCAGCTGCCAATTTTCATGTGGCTTGTTAGAACTTCCTTAAGATTTCTGCTCCTCTGTCAAATTTGTGTTTGACTGTGTTTGAAAACAGATTTAAAGTTATCAGGTGGGAAGGGAGAGAGCAGTCTGTTACGTCAATATAGCCAAACAGACAGAGTGTCATCACACATGCCTCATCTCCTTACAAAATTAGGCAAAAAAAATCTACCCCTACTAACTCCACTTCATTCAAATCTAAGATAAAATAATTTGGATGTCTACATTCTCAGGTCCTAGCAACTATTTCCACTGCCGGGTTCATTAGACTGAGGTGCTTGCAGACAAAGGGAGGCTATAAAAGCACGTGCTATGAATGGGCTGTGAATTTAAGTCCCAGATGTCTCACTGTCATTTCCTAGAGGACTTCCCTAACACTGACTGAAAGCATCACTAGGCAGAACTGTTGTAGAGCAGTGCCTGTGCTTTAGTTCTTTTCTGTAGACAAAGCCTTCAGCCTCAAAAGAGCCAGAAGAAATTTTCCTCACTGAAGATCAAAAGATTTGATTTCTCTAATATTACTGGGAGTTGCCACATTGTCCTGCGTCAGATATTCTAAGAAGTTTTGTTTCATTGAATGTAGAGGTGGCTGGATAGTGGGAGAGATTAGTTTTGTTTTTTCAGGGGAGAGAGGGAGGTATGTGCTACACGTCACACTTGTTTATCTCCTGGATGACTCTCTCCAGAACAGCTTGCTCTTCTCCACATGCTGTGCAACTAGGCAACACTATGGTATCAAACAAACTGCAGAGACAACTTTCTCTAAATTTCCTCCCATTCCCAATAGGAATTACGTGACACGATTTGGGAGATGACTGTAATTGCTATATGTATTATGCTATATGTAATTTGAAATTAGAAACTGCCCATCGCAGCAGGCAGCACTTCTAATAAAGTAGGGTAAGAACCTGATCTTGAAGAATTTTATTCATGCCAGTAGTTCTTATTCACGTGAGCAAGTCAATGATGACGTATCTAAAAATCACAGGAATAAGAAAGGCTTTGCAGGACTCAGCACTGCTGTTATGACCTCTGGGATAAAGAAAAGGCTGGACACAATCTGAAATTACAAGAAATGTGCCCAGATTTTCTATGCACTCTTCATCTTATGTGTGTACATTGTGCAGCTTGCAGTTCCATTAAGTAGCGGACTGCATGGCAGTTTCAACTGGGGCGTGGCAAAGATTCTTAGTCATAAATTTCATAGATCATTTTATTTGCTCAAAATAATCTCTTGGCAAGACAGCTTACTTCCCTGCCCCCAAGGCATCGTTTGTATTAAAAGCCTGCAAATCACTATACCAGGCAATTTTGTTATTCAGTCTCCTTCCTCAACACGAAACAGAATCTCTTCCACTCCATGTTCTTCCTAAAGTGTCTCCTGTTACTGTGCATGTGCACATCGCACAACAGCTGCTGCATCAAACCGCTGCAGACACTTGTGCAGAATAAGGGAATGACTAAATGCCAGTAGTTTTTATTTTACAGCTCAACAGTGAAGTTCAGCATTTGCCTTATCTTGTTAATCTAGACCAAGTTCATAACACAGATAAAACTGTAGTAGAGGATGCTCTATCAGTTTTTGTGAAAGTAGAAAAAAGCAGACAGATACATACGTTGTGATAACATGAAGAGGACTTTGGAAATTACAAAATGGGCTTTTTATTTTATATTTCAGTCCCTTCTAGACACTACATGTTAAACAACTGGCCTTTAATAAACTCTCGGGCGCATCACTTCCTAGCACAAAGTTAATCTTCCTTCTCAGGAGCACATTACTGTTTATTCATCACTTCTCATAGTTATTTTAAGTGCATATCTTTCAAGTTGTGTAATGACATCACAGTCCTTTTTTAATATACACGTTATTCACTTTCTCTACCACACAACTGCCAACAACACCCAGCTACGTATTGCACAGATCTTTCAAAGCCTTTTTCCCCGATGTTTAAAAGATATTATGCAGTATTAAGTAACGCCATTATTAAGCGTGCTGTATTGGACCTATGATTCATTGATTGCTTCTGACTAACTTAAAGAAGAAAAGAGCAGAGTAAAGGTTTGTATACTGTTTGGTATTTTGTTTGAATATGGTTTCGTGTTGTGGTAAAATGTATATATTCTGTCTTGTGTAGAACTGAGTCTTGCCTGACTGTGTAATATGAAGCTAATGCTAGAGATGAGAGATGCTCTGTCTTAAGCCTCTTTTTTATTTCATCTGTGATTATCTTGAGAGGAATGTAAAGCTCTGTAGCTGCTTGTTTACAACACACAAAACCACACCTGGACACAAACTGCTAACGGATGCAAATGAGCAGCTTTCATTCACTTCATGGAACGAAAGGTCTCAGTACACAAATGTACAAATGTATGTACTTATGTTCACCTCTGCTGAGCAAAACATTTCAAAATGCATGTCCGCAGGCATGCTCTGAATTCTAATGAAAACTGAGGAAACTCTACCATGTGCTTGAATTTGAACACATGCTCTAATGATTCACTGACTAGAAATACTTTATTGAGAGAGAGACTAGGTGCCTATATCTAACATTACCTTTGATCCACTGCTGACAAAGGGAGTACATGAAAAAGCCTTTTGATAGGGAATACCAGGTTTTTTCCTCTTTATTCCTTCACAGACAAAGGAAAGCCACTTGAACTTTGAAGTACAGTAAACGTTTTCAGTTTCAGGAATAGGGGGTGGAAGGGTATTTTTGTTTCATACTGCAAATTCTAACTATTTTTTTTAAAGAAATGCTTTTTTTCCTTCTAGAGAAAAAAGACTTAAAAATTATTGACTGGCTTCACTTTATCTGTGGTACTACAGAAGTACAAAACTGTATGCAACTCCTGTAAGAAAACTTTATCACCACAGTTAATTCCTTTAAAGCGTATTCTTCTCATCAAACTGGAGTACCTTTTGCAGACCCCAGAATCTGACTAACAGTAAACAAGTGTGCTGTGCACCCATTACAATTCAGGAGAAATTCAGCTACAAATATCTCTGCTGTAGTGACTCTTTCACATGCATGACATAGATTTGCCAAACAATGATGTCCTTCCTGGATTCCACCCCAGGGGGAAAGGGTTATGCCCTGCATTCGGATCTGGACTCCTCCAACAGGTATCTGTCTCCGCTGGGAGCTAACCATTACCTGCCTGACTGACAGCACAATAAATGCCAGCAGAGGATACATGCACCACTGAAAGTCATAAACAGTGGCTCAGTCTCATCCAACTTTACCCACTAGAACTAAACTAGTTAGCTGTTTCTTTAGGAAACACAGACCAAGCACCTCTAGGAGGGGATTCATATCATCCTAAAATAAATTAGATCTTCTGAAAACCCTGCTTAACAGAGGAAGGACCCAAGCAGCAAACCTGGACTGAAAGTCTGCCTTTCAGATGGCAGGCAAAATGAATTCCACCAAAAATAACCCAAAATAATTCAATGCATCATAAAAACTTTCTAGATCATTGCTAAATTGTAAAATGATAACAATAATAAACAACCAAATTCTCTGTGCCTTCAATGCTGTGTCATGAAGTTGATATTTTATATATTTATACATTTATATTAATATACTTTATACCTTTACAAAAAGGTATATTGACTATATGTTTAAAGCTTTCCTTCCGTGTGACTAAAACATATCAGATAAACTGGTGCAAATTGTTTCAACACCGTGCATTTCAGTAGCATCATTCCAATGTACGTTGTCTGTCCTATTATCCCTAAATCACAGTTACAGCATAGGTTATTAAGTTTCCTTTTTCTATTTATGTAAATTTAAATTTAAAAAAAATCTATATTTCTGTGTGCTAGGTGATATTATAAAGAGATTCTAGACAGAAGGTCTTATATAGAGAAAAGTTCACTTCTATTATAGCGACTTTGTATTTCTTTGTGGTTTGCCCTAGAATCAAACCATACTGGAAACCACACTGATGGATTCTTTTTTTAAAGTTTGCATATTGTTATCATAGCGGATCTGCTATTCTTTCTTGTACCTTAGCATTATGCTTATGGATGTGAAACACTGTCATATGATATGATATCACACTCCCTTTGCTTTTCAGCTTTCTGCTGAGAAGGAGGATACCAACTGCAGGAAGGGAGCAAAGTAATCTCAACTATTATAAAATGTGAGCTATTACAGAGCTCAGACAAGTTGAAGATCCAGCTCTAAATTTCCTCAGGTTTGGTTTCTAACACTGGCACCTCAGAAACCATACTCTTATTGATACTTTGGTCCCACCTTCCCCCTGAAAACTGATCAGTTGATTAAAGCCAATAGTTTATATAAAGCTCTGACATTTTTCACCGAAGGTTTTATACAGTAGCAAAACTATTCTGTGTGCAATAGCTGCAAGAGTACAAATTAATTCTGTGTATATCACCATTTAGATGAATGGCACTGCAATAGAAATTAATTATTCAAATTCTGAGGGTATCATGAACATATTAATTAAGTCTGAGCCAATGACTACAGAGGAGCGAGACCACATTTACACTTATCAATGTTCTCCCAAATACTTACTATAAATCCATTACTTTTTTCCAACTACTTTTTTTACAGTCTCAAATGAAGAAATATTAAGAAGCTTTGGACTTGTAAATACATTCTGCAATGAATATTCAATAAAAATATAAAAGACCCTGAACTCAAGAGAAAATAAGGAAAATTATGTGACTCCAGGATTCACAGCAAGAGAGTGAATGACAGATTAATCACGTAAAACATACATGCACTCCCAAGATCTGGCTACCAATTTTAACAGAGCTCACATTTTTGAACACATCCAAATGACAACAGGTAAATTACACTAAAAGTGTTTCAAAAAGTCAGTCATCTCTTGCCTACTACAGCAGAGCTTACTGCCAAATTCCAGCATCACCTGTAAGGGTGTAAATCGGTATTAGCTCCACAGAAGTCAGCAAAGCTAGGTTTACACATTGTGGTAAGAATCTGAACCTAGAACATGCTGAAATTATGGGTCAGATTTTGATCTCAATCATTGTGGTGTAATTCTGGTGTAACTAGACGGCTCAAAGATGAACTGATATTTTAAAGGCATTCTTTACACTTCAAAGATGGGTCCAGACTACATAATCTCACAATATCTATGAATCAGGAGTGTTCTGACAAAAGACTGCAGATTCATCCACACACCTTTGGATCAAATAAGATATAAATTATGGACTTTATTTTTCATTTTGAAGTAGACGGTCCCTGGTTGCCTGCCCCATCTCCTCCATGTAAAAACGCTTTTGAGGTTCTCTCACTGCCTTTCAAATCTAACCTCAGCTTGACTTACTGCCACATGAAGAAAAGCTTGATCATAACAGCCCAGGCTCCCAGACGCCAGCTCACGTGAGCCGCAGCCCCTTTGGCTTTCATGAGACAATCCATCAGAGGAACTCACTGGGATATAACGGGCTTAGAGGGCTGGCCACTAAGAATTACAACAACTTGTCAATTACACCTGTCCAGGTAGGATCAGTCAATGTCTCTTTCTTGCTCTCTGTCTTGCTGAATTTTTTTTTCCTGGTGAGGCTCTCACCCTCATCATCATCATCTCTCTCTCAATTTCTTATCTTGAGACACTTGAGGTTTTTCTTCTATGAATCATTATACAATAAAGAGGCCTACTTCAGATCGTATACGTTATTTCTGGAGTTAAAAGGACAGACAATCATTCTGGCTTTACCCTAATATACACAATTCTGAAGCTATCTCATTCTTTGGGCCAAGAATTTCCCAAGGCATTTCCTGGGATAATCTAGAGAGCAGTAATGCCTCCTCATACGTTAGCCGGTCCGAATGCCTGATGCGTTTCACACGGTTCAGTTCAGAGTCCAGCTCTGTCACTGCTCGGGGCTGCCAAGCTCACTCCCACCTTCCCTCACCACACACGCAATCGCCTGACAAGACCCCTCGCGTTCACTGACACTCGGCTTTCCACAGGAGCGCATGCCAAGCATACAAAGGCCGGGGAATGCAGAGGAATTAACCATTTTTGGAATTTGATTATTTCAAAGCTGCTTCACACACTCAAGTCACTTCTGGTCATACAGAGCACGACGTGACGTAGAGAACCTGCCTGTTTAACCTCTGGAAGCTTTCCTCTTACCTGAAGGGCGGGTTACGTGGGAAATGCCTGGCTGAAGCAGCGTTACTCACTCTGTTCATTAAACAAAGTGCCCACGGGAGATTCTCGGCGGCAGCACAGCGTCACTTACGTCACTCCTCGAGTGCGGCCGTTACCCGAGGGTCATCCCCACGCACCCT
>NW_010098882.1:0-1229 GCF_000699245.1 Pterocles gutturalis
AAACAGATACTGTTCAAATTATCTTTTGATAAGTCTATTTTTTAAGAATCTATATTTCCCTTATTAGTTACTCATTCCAAAATGACTAGTGATTCTAGCTTGTTGGTCCCAAGTGAATGAATTGCTCTGAAGATTTAAAAGTTGAAAATCCCTGTTTATTGTTTATATGTTATGTTGTCTTAATTTGGAGTTCTGGAAGGGGGAAGTTGATGTCCAGAGCAGAGTTAATCAGGAAGATCATCTAGACAAAGGTGTAGAAAACTTCAGAGTGTACGAGTTAACTAAGATGAAGTGATTTGATGCTACAAATGGGACAAATGAATGATTGAATTAATCTTTCTGCATAGAAGACTGATGCTTGTTTTTTGTAGAGCACGTAGCAAACAAGAATAAATAAAAATTTACTTTTTACAGGTTGGTGTTTATTTGAGTCTCCTGCATGATACATCCTTGTAATGTATACAGCAGCCAGAAGACTGATGCTTGTTTTTTGTAGAGCACGTAGCAAACAAGAATAAATAAAAATTTACTTTTTACAGGTTGGTGTTTATTTGAGTCTCCTGCATGATACATCCTTGTAATGTATACAGCAGCCAAACCATTTCCTTCATAAGAAATACCATCTGTTGATCACTGCATTTTTGGTTTAATTATGTTTGTTCTGTGCAGGTTTGGTTAGCATCCTAGAATTACCTAAGCAAGTTGGTTTCTCTGTTTCTAGATGCCAGTTTATGTAATGGGCATCACCAGTAGTCAGACTCCTTTCTCATTTGGCAATGCGGTACCAGGCTTAACGTTCCACTGGTCTGTCACAAAGAGGGACACTCTGGATATCAAGACAAGACACAGCGAGGTAAATTTTGTGTGTCTGTGTGTACTTGCATGCCTGTGTATCTTGGGAAAAGAAAACTGCCGCATCATGGGCGTTGAGAAAATATTGCTCCTTCCACTTACTCAAAATCCAAGAGCTACTGTCGGTGTTGAGTGTTGTCTTTCCTCTGTATCAATGTCAACACTTTCCATGAGTAAAATTTTCATCACTTTCTGTCCAAGGCTTCTTTTCAGCTTCCTGCAAAATACAACTTTGCAATGGATGTTTATGGCAGAGTAAAGGGAAGAACAGGCCTGAAAGTTGTTGTGAAGGTCCTTGATCCTGCAGCCAACCAGTTCTACAACATGGCGGGAGAGCTGTCTGATGAAATCCAAATTCAGGTATGAGGATGTTCCTC
>NW_010098883.1:0-2935 GCF_000699245.1 Pterocles gutturalis
GGGGGAAGAAGAGGGGCGGGACTGTACTTCTCACAGGTATTGCTGGTTTTTTTCTTGAACTTGCTGATGTGACTTACTCAGCGTGGCAGATTGGAGCGCAATGCACAGATCGACAACGTTAGCGGAGCAGAGGAGTCAGGATGGGGATGGTTTACTGTTTAAGGTATTTGTCAGCATCTGGTTGACTTTGTTTTTTCTTTGTTGCTGCAGATGCACAGCAGGGAGCTGGACACTGAAGGGAGACGGTGAGCGGAGCATCAGAAGAAGATTGGTCGGCACACAACACTGGAGGGAGTGGTCCCATTTAAATACAGCTTAGCGGAGAGGGCGGTTCAGGATAGGACACGTCTGGGTAAAGAGAGGGTCTGGGGTCCTTTGTGCAAAATGCGACCATGTGCTGGGCAGGGAATCTAGGTGGTGGTTCTAAATGGAAACAAGACTTCTGGATTTGTTAAGCTATTGCTTCCCATCCAGGTGTCACATTTGATAGTGCCTTTGCAGATGCAGAGAGATAAGCTGTGCAGCAAAGGGCAGCAGAGAGATGCGAGCAGAGCGCTGTAAGAAGGTGGGTTGGCACGTGGTGTCGGAGAGAAGATGGGACTGGTGGCTATATGACTAATGTATAGGTTTTGGGTTTTTTTCTTTGGAAGGTGTGAAGCAATGAACAAAACAGGATATCGTCACCAGAGGAGACTCGGGCAAGGTGAGCAATGACTAGCGGGCTGAAGGAGCAGTTACTTTTCAGGTGTTGTATTGGTGGTGAAGTTCTAAGCATCCTTTGCTGTTTTACAGGTGATAACCAAGCCTCAGTGTGGTAACCTGAAACGTCAGAGGCCAGATGGGTGAGCAGCTGAGGTAAAGGAGTAGGAGATGGGAATATTGGTGCAGCCAGGCTGCACTTTTGGGAAGTATTTCAGCACGTGTCTTTTGCTTTGGTTTTTGCAGGCACTGCAAGCAGTCTCGGGGGTCAAAGCTGGTGAGTGGTCTAAGAAGGCGAGGCAGTTGGCAGCTGGGTCAGTGCCTAAGAGCAGGGAATCACGTGGCTGCCTTTGAAATTGGATGAGCATCTGAGGCAAGCTGTGTAGTAGCGAGGAGGAGCGTGGGGCTGGTGGTTTCTCGCAATTGCAATGGTTGGTTTTTGTCTTTTGGTATCTTAGGTGCCACAAGTGATGATGGCCACAGTGTCCGATACTTGAATTGGTGTGGAGCAAGTGAGCAGAAGGCCATGTTGCTTTTGAGGAGGAGGGTGTTGTGGAAGAAGTCTGTGTGGCACCGGGTGTTTGGGCGGTGGTTTGGGTTTGTTTTGTTTTGTTTTTCTGCTGATGAAGAGGAACCCAGCAACTGCAGGAATATCCTGGTTAGCTGATGGTTTTTTTGCTGGATGGATGGATTCAGACCTGCGGCCCACTGAAAGGTAAGTTGAGGGATCAGGGACCACTGCCCTACATTGTGTAATTTTGACTTCATTTATAAAGAGATTTTCCAATACGGAAATCTTTCTCATTCAAAAAAGTTGCATTTTATGAACTTCCTATCAGAGTGGACATTCAGAGATGGTATACTTGGCAGTACAAGTCATCAACGACAAGACTTCTCACTCCCTTTAAAAAAAAAAAAGAAAGAAAAAGTCAGTTTCCTTCCAAAGACCCAAGCACAGCATGTCTTCCAGCAGTTGATGGCATCACTGGGGTTTGAGTTCTAAGTTGTAACAGTCAAGATGCCGTAAAAAACGGTTCCTCTGGACGCTTGCATACAGCCAAAAGCATTAGCAAATCTACCAGTCCTTATACAGATACCCTTATCTGTTGCAGCACTGATGATTTTGTGTGGGTTTTGTGTGTTTCCCCCCCACCCCCCAAAGTGAAACCATCTGGAGAATCTTTTATCTCACTGATCTTTGTATCATAAGTCAAACTTTCAAAATAAGTTAAAATTGTGTAACTAAAAAATGGACTTGATTTGTTTAAACTGTAACTGCCAGATACCTGTAGTGTATAATTTATTAGGTGTACGTAAGCAGTTAGTTATTTATTCTAAACCTTTAAAAAGAGAAGCAACTGAATGTCATGGGTTTTTTTTCCCCCCCGATATTTTAATGGGTTGCTCTAAAGTACTTTATTTCTGTCTCACTTTAAATGGCGCATTTTCCTGGCCGTTCCATAGCATCTCTCTTGGGCAGGGCAGCTGGCCAGATGTCCCTCTCAGTTATGTAGCACACAAAAAAACCCCTAGTCAAATTACAACTGTGTATTTTGGAGATGGATAATTTAATGGTATCAGTTCACAGCTATGCAAGTTAAATTAATGCAAAAGGAAAATCAAAGACTTTTGCAGTGTAAGTATTTTTTGTTGGACATATATAAACATGCGCACACGTTTTTGTATAAAGTGAATGACTGATATTTGTTCTTTATTTTACTCTTTAAAGTTTTACACTTTGTTTCCAGTGTTATTGTCCAAGCAAGGAAGATGTGCAGCAGCAGCAGCAGCGGCGGCAGGGCTGTGGCTGCAGCGGTGGATCCGTAAGCGTAGATTCTGATCACGGTACATCCTTGTCCCGCAGCCTCGCGGGGTTCTCTCCCTGCGGCAGTGCTGTGAGGAAGGGACGAGACCCTTCACGGCACCAGCGAGGGGGTTTACTTTTCTGCTAAGACTGTGTTCTGAATCATCTCAGTTCATCTTAACATGGATTTTAGGTGTTCAGCTCGCCCTGGCTGTTGCAGGGTGTGTTGTGTGTAGAGCTGACCTGTTGGCGTAGACTCCTCGTCCAGCTCCGCTCCTCTCCTCTCCCTTGTTCTGCCCGAATTCCTCTCCTTTCTTCTGTGTTCTGTTTTTAATGTGCCAAAATGTGCTTTGGGATAGTTGTTTTCCCGAGGCGTTGTTGTAAGCGTCTCGTGATGCTCAGCAGATGCCCCCAGCCCAGCCCAGGTTTTCC